>NC_134569.1:128169066-128384066 GCF_050947875.1 Dermacentor variabilis
GACGCGCTCAGAAATAGACTGCTGTAGCTCGACACACCTCCATGGTGGTTCACCTTATTGAACTACTAGATTAATCCCGCTAAAGCAACGAAGCAACCGGTCCACAACGCTTGTCACTTGAGCGTCAAATTAGTATGGCTCATACCTAGATATTTTAAGGTTTAATCACATTTCCTTGTTATGGGATTTACGCAGTGTCAAAATGCATAGAGGGCGCTTACTCTTGCCTTTGTGGGCGGCAGAAGAAAATAGCGGAAAGTGTCGGATGGTCGTGGTGGGGCGTGCCACGGAACCTGCTTCGTATCTGCTTCCGAAATGAAACGATGAAAGCAGCAGCCTGCTTCGAAGTTGTCTCCTGAAGGAAATTGTACAGTTCAGACAAGGTTGATTTCAGAAGGGTTTTGTGTCATTGCAACTAGACCCTATGTAGCCAGCGATTTCGACCGTTAACAAGATTTGCATCGCCCAATCAAATCTTCATTTTCATAATAACACCAGTTATGGATCCGCTCATCTTTTGGTGTGTTTTTTCGTCGATTCATTCGTATTGTGCGCCACAAGACCAGCTCTTTCACGAAAAACTCCGTTATTGCTTCGGCTGGGGTGCGTTCATGGCGTGTGAATGTTTCTCCAACATTAGTAACAGTCACGAAGCACCAACGGTAGCCACAAAGCATTGTATAGTATAAGCTCAACGACGGCTGAGGGATTTGGTGTGGTGCCATGGCGAAAAGACGGGAAGGACAAAGACGAAGGGTAGGAAATGACAGGAGCGCTGACTCTCAACTAAACTTCGAAGTGTTCCAAATTTTTTTGCCTTCAGTATGACAGCGTCAGTCAACCATCTATCGCATTAACACGCAAGGAAATATAATATTTTCAGTATTCTTGCGTGCCTGACTGTCCCTGGTCCAGTACTCTGCACATCACTTGTCTCTCAGCATTGTATCGCGGGCAGACACAGATAATGTGTGCGAGCGTCTCGTCGATGTTACATGTGTAACAGTAACAGACTGGAAAGACACAACACAATGGTATGTGCTCCCGCTTTTTGTCCTGTTTTTCATCCCTTCCATATATATATATATATATATATATATATATATATATACACACAACATGAATCCCCTAGTCTAACGTCGCGTCATATTGCTGTTGTAATCAATATCGTTGTTGTAAAAGCACTGGCATCGAAGCGCCAACAAGCGACGTCAAAGTCATGGCATCCAAAAGCGATTTTCTATACTCCGTTCCATACATAGCAGTCAACGCTGTGGAAGCTATACGCAAGATGTTCTGCCAAGAAAATTTATCATTCCTCGCGTTCCGTCCATGCTTGGCTCCGCGCCAACGGCGTTCGCTCGCGCGAGCATGCACGTGAGGCTAGTCGCTACGGGTTGCAAATAAAAATCCCGAAAAGAACGACAAAAATAAAAATGTTCTAAAACAATGAATTAGCAGCCGTATACCGCAATGGGTTCGTTTCTAAGGATTAAAACTTGTTTCATTCAATACGGAGCCTACGTTAAATAAAAGAAACAGTCGCGCACAATTGCGGTCAAAAAACGTCGAACTATATTCATATGCGAACGAAGCCGCTGCAAGAAGTCTCTCTAGCCTCCACAGCGTTGACTGCTATGTACGAAACGGAGCATAGGTCACTCGCAGCGTTTTACAACAGAGGGTCGTCTTTGACACGGAAAAGGAGAAAAGCTTTCCGTGGGCGCATAGACGGAATAAGACGCCAGCGGATTCTTTGGCCCGCGTCATTGTTGAAGCAGCATCATGTGATGCTTACATCACGTTGTAAATGATAATAAAAAAAATGACCAGGCTTAGCTTGGTTAAGCCAAGAATGCGTTGCATATTGCGCGGTCAGGTGGTGGCTGCGGCCGCGCGCGACCGCGCCAGTTGGGGCCCAGCTTTTCTCCGTGACGTCACGCGCCGGCGCAGCGCCCCTAGCGGGAGGAGCGGGAGTCAGGTGGTGGCTGCGGCCGCGCGCGACCGCGCGAGTTGGGGCCCAGCTTTTCCTCCGTGACGTCACGCGCCGGCGCAGCGCCCCTAGCGAGAGGAGCGGGAGTCAGGTGGTGGCTGCGGCCGCGCGCGACCGCGCGTGTTGGGGCCCAGCTTTTCCTCCGGCTGTCGTGACGTCACGTCACGTGGTTGCGCTAAAGGTCAATGGTGGCTGCCCGGCCGTGCCCAAGGGCTGAACTGAGTGATTGCAATATGCAACGCATAAAAACAAACCTGTGACAACCGCCATAGGAGAGTATCAGACCGGAGCACTGCAACGAGGGCTGTAGTATGCCGTTATAGAAGTTGGCCGTTAGAAGAACCAGCCACTAAGATATCGCGGAAGATTCAAATTAATGTTGGAAACCCCAACGATGCGACAGCTCAGCTGTAATGGGAGTGTATTTTTCTTATCTGCCTCTACTGACCTTACTTTCGAAGCCATCGAGTTCTGTAAATGCATGAGGGTAGCGCTTTTCGGTGCACATGCGTAATCATTGCATATTCTTGCTTTCATTTCATACTGTTGCTGTTAATTTTCATTTAAGCAAATATAACGAACGTGCCTTGCTTACTTCACCAGCGACACCGGGGATACACATTATGAGCCTCGCGTAACGTATGAACTCAGAAAAAGAAACGAGGCTTCGATACACATTTGTAGCTCTACTAGTTAAGCCAGGAAAGCTTTGCCACACATTGCGCTTAGCATGAGCCACATTCCCACCAAATATAAGCTTAGTCTAACGTACAGTTACCTCGCGACGTTGGCATACATAGCTCAAAACGGCCGCATGACACTCTAAAGTGTTAATTTTTTTTTTCGGAGGCTATACTTGATCCATACGCATTTAACTTCGCACACAGATTAGCCATAACGTTATCCTCATTTTCGCTAAGTTTGGCCTCGTTAAAGTTCGTAGTTCTACCAGTGAAACGGGCTATGATCTTAGCCGCTAGCAAAACACGTTCATAACGCTCTGAAGCATTTGCATATGTAAATTATTGCAAAGGCCTCTATCAACCTACCCATTTCGAACTTTGCCTGCACATCACTCATAACCTAGCCCTTACATTCGCCAAACCTAAATAAGGTGCCTAATTTACACCACCGAGGACACTGCGGAAACGTACTACAAACCTCATATAATGCATGAAAGCGCCGGAAAAAAAACGAGAAATTAGCAATTATTTGCAAATATATTTAAACCAGAAACGTTAAAATTTCGTTGCACATTGCACTTGTCATCAAACATGAACATGGTGTAACGTAATGCAGTATTCTCTCGGGAAGTCGGAAAAACACTTACGATAATGACCACGTAAACGCTTTGATGCATTTGTTAAAGGAATTACTTTATGAAGACTGCGTTTGGTTAACATGCATTAAACTTTGCGCATAAGTTTTCCATAGCATTTCCCCCATTTTCGTTAAATTAAATCTCAGAGGCGAATATGTAGTTATGCTAGTCCGGCGGCATAATATTTGCACCGTTGGTAAAACACACTCATTACATTCCCGAGCACTTGCATGCGTAATTCATAGCGAAATCCGCAATCAACACACACACTCATGAACTTTTAGTACACGTTACTTATAATCTTCCCGTTATTTTCGACAAATATAGCCATGGCGCCTTGGTTATATTGCCGAGTACGCCGGAGAAACCAACGACAAACGTCGTGTAGCTCATGAAAATAGGACGAAAAAAAGGACTGGGTAAATATTTTCAAGGCTCTTACATAAACCAGGACTCCCTCCCCCAACGCCTTTCTCCCGCCCCTATTTCCATCTGCATTTTCACTAATTTTAAACTCGGTGTCTTGTACAGTGATATTAGGATCTCTGAAACCTTGCGAATAACGTCACTATGACGCTCCGGAAAGCTCGAATATTCTATGATGACTGTAACTATACCACACAAATTCAAAATTTATCTCTCGGCACTCACAACATGCTTCCTATTTAAGTAAGATAATAACTACGAGCCATTATTCCCTGAAGAGACCGGGAAAACCAACGCATATAACGCATGAAAACTTGGAGAGAACGAGGGTCCAGTAATTGTTTTGAAGCACATAATTGACCCACACACTTGAATCTTTCCGTACGCGTCAATCGTAGAATGTGCTCGATTTTCTCCAAATATGAAGTTGCTACCGCTTGAGTCCTGTCACAGACGCAGCGAAACTTTGTGAGCCTTTCATATTACGCTTTTAAACATGCGAAAAGGGCAGGCTTAGTAATTTTTATTTAACGCCTCACACAATTAAAAATTTTGTTGCGCGTCACCCCTAACATTTCCTACATTTCCACAATATGTAAAATTCGTGAGTGATCTCGGTTATTTCCTTTTTCTTGAAAACCATGAAAACAGGCATGTAAAATTTATGCGCGCTCTGGCCGCACTGAGGTCAGCGAGGGCACTGTTTCAGGTTTTAAGTTCAACAGAGTGGCAAAAACGGCTGTACACTGAATGGGTGTTCGTATAGTGCTACAATCGCTATTGTGCTGTGTTAGTCGGCGGTGACAGTGACTCGCTGTGGTTGTCTGTCTGTGCTCCCTTTCTTCTTTACTTCCTCGTCCTCTGTTCCCCCTTGCAGGATAGCATACCGTATTTTCACTGCTAGTTAACCTCCCTGATTTTCCCTTTTGTTCTGCCTCACTAGTCGCACTGACGGCTTCGCTGTAAAACTAACTTCGTCTGTTTACATTCTAAGCGCATTAATAGACAGAGTTGTGTACAATAACCTGTAAGACTGTTGACAACCTTCACTCTTGCGAGGATTGGATTGGACAAGCTTCAATAAAGGTCCTGTTGTGAATATATTTCGTAATAGAAATCTTTATTAACGGTATTCCGGTAAACGAAAGTGAACTTGGCGTTTTGCCGGATCAGCGGAGATGCAAACGTGAACGGCCTGCACGGTGCAGCAACTCGATAGTGCAGAGCTTGGACATACAAACACAGAGCTAATATTACAGTAACCAAGTGTATTTTACTTCGCTGCTGGTGTAAATTTTGGGCAGCAACACGATTACACGACTGCTGAAAATTTTCACCTGCAGCAAAGTAAAATGCGCTTTGTTATTGCAGTATTAGCTCTGTGTTCGTATGGTTGAGCTCTGCTCCACCGGGTAGCTGCACCGTGCAGGCCATTAACGTTGGCGCCTCCGCTCATCAGGTAAAACACCAAGTCCGCTGGCGCTTACCGGAACACTGGACTCGCTAAAACCCTCCAACATTGGCCTCTTCACCAAGAGCTCTATCACGTACCCGAATATTTGGAAAGATTGGTTGCGCTTTGTAGACTATCACAAGGAAGTAGACGGGACAGGCGCAAACTAACAACTGAGGTTTATTCGAGGAAAACACGCGAATAAGTAGTGTTTTCCTCGAATAAACCTCAGTTGTTAGTTCGCGCCTGTCCTGTCTTCTTCCTTGTGATCGTCTACAATGCGCAACCAATCTTTCCAAATACAATGAACCAACTTGTCTAACAACGCATTCTGCTAAAGTACCCGAATATGTTGTGTGCAGTCCCGGGGACCGGACCGAGGACGACTTGGAGTCCATCTACGGCCGGTTGCGCAGCATCAAGGCCTTCCACCGGCTGCACCCAGTGCTGCTGCAGCAGCTGTGCTTCTACGGATACTACGAAGACCTCGACAGGGGTGTCACGCGTGAGTACACAACGTCTTTCGTTTGCTCCATTTGTCGCCTGCGAAGTCCTCGCAATTGTGCCGCTGTTCGCAAATCTCATGGTGGAGTTGTACGGCGGCCGAACTGGTTCGTATACACTGAGATTGATAAACTCCGTTTCTTCTTACGGGTACAGTGAAGGAAAGCCACCGGTACGATGGAATTGCTAGTCTATATGGCACATGTTTTAATCTGCATAACTTCAGTGCTGTTCATCGAAAATTGCCTATTTTGCAGCTCACTTAACCGTTGTAGGATTTTAGTAACAACGTTAGATGCAGCTGCACCGAACTAAATCAAGGCTTTTGTTCAAATATTCCAGTCGAATAATAATAATAATAATTGTATTATTATTATTAGTCGTAGTCGTAGTAGTAGTAGTAGTAGTAGTGTAGAAGCACGTACAGAACAATATATATATATATATATATATATATATATATATATATATATATATATATATATATATATATATATATATATATATATATATATTTAGTTATTTATTTATTTATTTATTTATTTATTTATTTATTTATATAGATACCCCAGAAAGTGAATGGGGAAACGGCGCCGCAGTTGTATTTTCATACACTTTCATTTACATTAATTTATTATTTATTCCATTCAATTTGTACTTACAGGCAATTTCCCCTATGTTGTCCTTGGTGTCTTTGTTGGCTTCTTATGCTATGTATATATTACTCTAGTTTTTTTTGTGTGTGTGTTACATGCGCTTAGTTAAAGAAAATACGTTAAATTTATCTCACCTGACACACTACTTTCACCTTATGTTGCGCGTTATTCCAACAGATCTACATCACACTTTATTTCCTTCCTTTGCAACCCCTAGTTCCCCCACCTCAGTGGAGGGTAGCAAACCTGAAACTCGCGTCTAGTTAACCTCCGTGCCTTTTTCTCCCTGTCTCTCCCTCTCCTGGTACGGTGACGCCACGTCCACCTTATTTCAATACAATAACGTGATAGTTTGATAGATAAAGGCATAAAGACGTAAAGAGATACAGACCTTTATGAAAAGCTCCTTGGGTACACGTTAAAAAACACAAGGTGATCAAAATTAGTCCGGAGTCCGGCACTACGGCGTGCCTCATATTCATATCGCGGTTTTGGCAAGTAAAACCCTAAAATTTATTGTTTACTTTTAGTCTTTTTTACTAGATTACATTGCCAGGATACCTACTTTAAGCTCTCTTTTTATTTTTTTATGTCGTGGTTTCTATTTTTTAAGGAACACACTTTGCAAGCGCAGTCTGGAGAGCTTGCAGTGAATGTTTCTAGTCGGGAAATTATTTTTTGGAAGAAAGACAACAGGGTGGCTATAACACATATATCCCATACAGCATTCAGACCAGTACATGTCTCGCGGAAAAATTAAATGTGCCTTTGAAGCGCCAGTACATGTTGCAGTACAAGGTATGTAAACCCTCACGTAAATTTATTGCGGTTAACAGTACGGTCCTTTGGATCAACTCTCTCTTAGGCACTCTCATAAAGATGCTTGCTCAGTGGCGCGAAAAATTTGTACCTGTTTATCACATATTTTGTTGATAAATTTTAGTACATTACGTTATTTTTCACTCGTTTAATTCTTCCCAATTGTTTCATTCTAACAAAGAAGCAGGCATATTTCTTTTAATGCTGTCCTATTCTTGGTCAATCCCCCACAGTGGGTATGCATAATCACTCAATGAAAACAAGACCAAAAAAGATTGTAACTAGGATGAGGTTAACTATGCCAGTTCTTTGTGCTCTAAAAGCATTTTTCACAATCTTTTTGAACTGTCAATTGAAATGTCGGTCATATTACCACCGCATGACCAGTTAAGCCGCGTAATTCAGTTTTCCTTTGCTATGTCACCAGCTGTCTCTCTCTCTCTCTCTCTCTCTCTCTCTATATATATATATATATATATATATATATATATTGTGGTCTCCTCGCGATGCTCACGCGGCGCGCACGCTCCGATTCCGCGCGCGCCGGACGACCACCGCGGTTTCGAGCACTCCGAGCCGCCATGCGTGCAGGGCACCGCGTCCGCGCCTGCTCCGGTCCCCTCCGTGTGCCGACGCGCAGCTGCGCGCGTACGCGCCCCGCCGGTCCCAGCTTAGGGGAAGGCGAGACCACGCGCGCAGCAAGGGAGACCCTAGGCAAAGCTCTCGAGAAGCCAGAAAGTACATTTATTAAACTGGCACTCAATACAAACACACGTTTTAACATCACATCCGAATCTGAAGCTAATTAAGACACAAAACATGGCCAAATGGTCGCCGGTGGCCACTAAAGGCGCACCGCGACAGAGAGAGAACAAAGAAACGAGAAACAAAGAACAAAGAACCCCAACAGTAAGAAGTTACCTATCCTTCGGTCAGCGCCTGCCATTGCGCGCCCCACAGCAGAGAAAAGGGAAATAGAAAGAAACGACAGACGAACAGACGGGGGCACGATCGGCAGACGCTGCCTCAGGACATCGCGACGACGGAATAGTGCGCGCGCGCCCTCCGAGGCAGGGACCCCGACGAGCCGAAGTGACGATCGGCCGGCGGCGGACAAAGGGGGCCGCCGCCGGCAGAGAGTGAGAGAGAGTAAAACATTTTGGAACACGTACGCACCTTCCGACGCCCCGATGTGGTCTCCCAGGGCCCTGTCTTGCGCGCGCTTACCCGGAGTGTACGCAAGCAGGACCCGAATCCCGCCAAAATGTCGGCCAATGGGGAATGCCTGTTGAGCTTCCCGATGACAGCAGAGTGACAGTGTTTTATGACCCGCTGCCACCCCGTCCAGGCAAGGAGGAGAGGGACACGGAGCCCCCGGGAACACAACGCAATGGCTCCACACAACCACCACGAGAGCCCGAAAAACGCCGCGAGAGCCAGAAACCCCACAATATATATATATATATATATATATATATATATATATATAAGCCTCTAATCCTACAGCTAGAATAGAACTGGCAGAACTTTCTAAGCTAATAAACAAGCGTAAGACAGCGGACATCAGGAACTATAATATGGATAGAATTGAACAGGCTCTCAGGAACGGAGGAAGCCTAAAAACAGTTAAGAAGAAACTAGGAATAGGCAAGAATCAGATGTGTGCGTTAAGAGACAAAGCCGGTAATATCGTTACTAATATGGATGAGATAGCTCAAGTGGCTGAGGAGTTCTATAGAGATTTATACAGTACCAGTGGCACCCACGACGATAGTGGAAGAGAGAATAGCCTAGAGGAATTCGAAATCCCACAGGTAACGCCAGAAGAAGTAAAGAAAGCCTTAGGAGCTATGCAAAGTGTTGCGTTTCGCCTGCGACACGTGGTTTTGCCGGCGCGACTGCGGCGGGGCGGCAGACATTTTGGCCCGATCGTCGTCGCCGCAACACTCATCGCCAGGTGTTTCCAGGCGCGACTGCGGCGATGCGACCGCCTAGGGATCATCCTCGCATTCCAGTCATTGTGCCCGAAACAGGCGATGCCAAAGCAGGGATCTCATTCCAGTCATTGTGCCCGAAACAGGTGATGCCAAAGCAGGGATCTCGTTCCAGTCATTGTGCCCGAAACAGGCGGTGCCAAAGCAGGGACCATCCTCTCATTACAGTCATTGTGTCCGACCGGCAGCGCCACGACAGGGTGCTACGAGATCGTGCTCGACATGGTGCTACGGCATCGCTACGACAGTGTGCGTCACCATTAGCCCATTGTACATTCACGTGCTCGTCTTTTGAGGGGTTCCTTCTTGCCCTCAACTGCGAGAGTATAAAAACAGCTGCCCCCGGACGCCAAAAGGAGGGCTCCGATTTCTTCTGTTGAGTGAAGTGCTCTCCCGTCTCTCTACTTCGGTCAAACCTGACCACCAACTCTTTGCGATGTTAAAATAAACAAGTTGTTTCGTTGTTACCAGTCGACTCATGCTTTGCCGGGACCTTCGGATGCTTCCAGTTGTACCCCAGGCCGCCAGGCCAACGCTACCCTTGGGGCTTGCGACCCAGGTACAACCACGGGCGTCAGCGCCGAGTTCCCAACAGATCGTACCAGCGGTCGGATCCAAACATCTGGTTGCCAGCGGTGAGATCGCGACAACGGAGGCCAGCAGCAAAGAGATGCAGTTGACAGTATGCTGAGCAGCTCAACGACGATCCGGGAGCAGTGCAACGAGCCCTGTGTGACGACTGGTTGCCTGCAGCGGAACGACTGCGCGGAATTCCTGCCTGCGAGGTTTGGTGAGTGCGGGACTTTCTTCTTCTGAGCTTTGCCAGGCTTTTTGTTAGTGTCAGAAACAGAGCTGGTAATTGTGGTTGTCGTTGCTGCCGGGTTAGTTTGCGGCAAGACAATAGTAAGCAGTAGAGAAAGCAGCATTCAGAGCAGCCATGGATTTGAAGTCGTTGCGCAAACCGAAATTGTTAGAGCTTGCAAGAGAGTTGGGTCTGGATGTCTCGGACAAACTCAGAAAACCAGAACTGCTAAAGGCTATTCTTGAGTTAGAGGCTGAGGATGACGAGCTGTCGGAATGCCTTGAGACTATTGAGGAGAGGTCAAAAAGACAGGAGCGCGAACTTAAAGAGCAAAAAGAGAAATATGAGCGCGAACTTAAAGAGCAAAAAGAGAAACAGGAGCGCGAACTTAAAGAGCAGAAAGAAAAAGAAGAGCGTGACCGTCAACACGCTTTGGAAATGAAGCGTCTTGAGGTAGAGATGGAACGCGCTCGTAATGGAAGTCAGGCACACGGTGCAGGAGAACGCGTATTGTTCAAAATGACTGACCTGATGCGGCCGTTTAAGCTTGGAGAGGACATTGGTTTGTTCCTGGTTAACTTTGAGCGAACGTGCGAGAAGCAGGGGTTCTCTCGGGAAACGTGGCCACAGCGCTTGCTCACTTTGTTACCCGGCGAGGCGGCCGACGTAGTCGCTCGCTTGGATAGAGAGGAGGCAGAGGATTTCGACAAAGTAAAATCGAGTCTGCTAAAAAAGTACCGGCTGTCTGCGGAGGCGTTCCGTCGGAAGTTTCGGGAAAATGAGAAAGGCAAAAGTGAGTCATATACAGAGTTTGCGTATAGGCTTATGTCGAACATGCAGGAGTGGCTCAAAGAAGAGAAAGCGTTTGGTGACCACGATAAAGTTCTGCAGTGTTTCGGGCTAGAACAGTTTTATAGTCGGTTACCGGAGAACGTGCGATACTGGGTCTTGGATAGGCCAGACGTTTGTACGGTGGCTAAAGCCGCTGAGCTAGCCGAGGAGTTTGTGACGCGTCGGGCTCGCGGAGCTAAGGACGGTCAAAAGGGTGAATTTGGCTCGAAGTTTGAGAGGCCGAAGTTCACACCCATGAGAGCAAAGGGGGACACGCGTAGTGCGGATGCGAGCGAAAGCAGTCCGACCAAACGTAAAGAGACGGCGGCAGCCAAACGCAGAAAGCGGTTCGAGATGAGGCGAGCGCGCTTGTGTTATACGTGCCAGAAGCCGGGTCACTTTTCGGCGCAGTGTCCGGAAACAACACCAAAAGTTGTTTTTTTTTCAATAGGCAGCACTGACGAGAACATGAAGCTTCTCGAGCCTTACATGCGAGACCTCCTCGTGAACGGGAAAGAGTGCCGAGTGCTTCGCGATTCCGCAGCAACGATGGATGTAGTTCACCCGTCTTACGTAGAACCCCATATGTTCACGGGCGAGTGCGCATGGATCAAGCAAGCCGTGGAAGCTCATAGCGTGTGTCTGCCGGTAGCAAAAGTGCTTATTGAAGGACCTTTCGGAGCGCTTGAGACAGAGGCGGCAGTGTCATCTATGCTGCCACCCCAGTACCCGTACCTATTTTCAAACAGGTCCGATCACCTCCTGCGCGAGAAGGGGCTTTTGTTTGGTGAAGCTAGTGTTCAGGCCTTAACCAGATCGAAGGTTCGGGAGCTCGCTGCAAAGGCGGTAGTTGCGGGGCCGACGTTATCGAACAATGAAAAAGGGTCAGAGGCGCAGCAAGCTGATATTCAGAGCACGCCCGAACAGAATAAAATTGAGTCTGTAGCGTTGAAGGCGCCAGATACTGGAGAGGAAAATCCCGACGCGGGAAAGTTAGAAGAGCTATCTACTGATTTGCTCATCGCGCCTACGTCAGACGGACTTGATAGGTTGCTAAAAGTCAGCCGGTCGGCTTTGATAGCCGAGCAAAAAAAGGATGGCAGCCTGGAAAACGTGCGCTGCAATGTCAAAGAAGGTATCGCCAGGAAAACTGCGCGTTTTGTGGAAAGAGGTGGAGTCCTGTACCGGAAGTATCTAGACCGCCGAGGAGTGGAGTTCGATCAGCTGGTCGTGCCTCAATGCTATCGTCAGGATCTGTTGCGCTTGTCACACGGGGGTTCGTGGTCCGGACACCTAGGAGTTAAGAAAACTAAGGACCGTCTCTTGCAAGAGTACTATTGGCCAGGGTGTTTTCGGGACGCAGACCATTTCGTGAGGACATGTGACACTTGTCAGCGGGTGGGCAAACCAGGGGACAAATCGAGGGCGCCGTTGAAATTGGTACCTATCATTACGGAGCCTTTTAGACGGCTCGTTATTGATACTGTGGGACCTCTGCCGGTAACAGCCACGGGGTACAGACACATTTTGACTGTGATCTGCCCAGCGACAAAGTTCCCTGAAGCAGTGCCGCTTAAAGAACTCAGCTCAGTTGAGATAGTTAATGCACTACTATCCATATTTGCGCGAGTTGGTTTCCCTGCGGAAATCCAATCAGATCAGGGCACAGTGTTTACTAGCGCTTTGACGACAACTTTTCTCGAAAGGTGTGGGGTAAAGCTGTTACACAGCTCAGTGTACCACCCACAGTCGAATTCCGTTGAGAAGCTCCACTCCGTCATGAAGCGCGTGTTGAGAGCGTTGTGTTTTGAACATCGAACTGACTGGGAGCTGTGTCTGCCTGGGGTGATGTTTGCTTTAAGGACCGCGCCGCATGCGGCTACGGGGTTTTCGCCAGCTGAACTGGTGTACGGTCGCTCGCTTCGATCTCCGCTTCGCATGCTTCGAGAATCATGGGAAGGTAGGGGCGACGACCCAGTCATGGTGGAGTACGTGCTTAAGCTCCTCGAACGCTTAAGAAGGGCACAGGAGTTGTCAGGTGAAGCAATGACAAAGGCCCAGCAGAGGGCCAAGGTTTATTATGATCGGACAGCCAGGGCCCGTCGTTTTGAGGTTGGCGATGAGGTCATGATATTGCGCACATCGCTAAACAACAAACTAGACGTGCAGTGGGAGGGCCCAGCACGAATTGTTCAGAAACTGTCGGACGTTAACTACGTGGTAAGTCTGCCAGGAAAGCGGAAAGCACAGCAAGTTTACCACTGTAATCTGCTCAAACCTTATAGACAAAGGGAAGCAGTGGTGTGCATGATGGTAAACGTTCCTGAAGAGCTTCCGGTCGAGCTTCCGGGACTAGGCTCAGTGACGAACAGGGAAGACACCGGTCAAGTCATTAGTGACCTTATCAGTAAAGCACCGCTGTCGCCCGAGCAGAAAACCGAACTACACCAGCTATTACAAGAGTTTCAAGGTCTGTTCTCTGAGAGGCCTGGTAGGACTTCTGTACTTACTCATGATATAGAACTTACCTCCCCAGAGCCAGTACGATCCAAGGCGTATCGGGTGTCACCCCGCCAGAGCGATATTATGGAGGCTGAGGTAAAGAAAATGCTACAGCTCGGTGTTATTGAGGCAGGTGAGAGTGATTATACCTCCCCTTTGATTTTAGTTGAGGTACCGGGCAAGGAACCTCGTCCTTGCGTCGACTACCGCAGGCTTAATTCCATCACTAAGGATCAAATTTATCCGATCCCTAACATCGAGGAGCGCCTTGAGAAAGTTAGTAGCGCTCAGTTTATTTCCACCCTAGATCTTGTCAGGGGTTATTGGCAGGTTCCACTCACAGAAGAGGCTAGTAGGTATGCGGCGTTCATTTCACCAATGGGAACATTCCGTCCTAAAGTGTTGAGTTTTGGTTTGAAGAACGCGCCATACTGTTTTTCAAGCCTCATGGATAAAGTGTTGCGGGGACAGCAAGAATTCGCTTTACCGTATCTAGACGACGTAGCGATATTCTCCGCATCCTGGTCTGAGCATATGACACACTTGCGGGCAGTGCTAACCCGCCTGCGCGAAGCAGGCTTGACAGTCAAGGCTCCTAAGTGCCAGTTAGCACAGGCCGAGGTTGTCTACCTCGGTCACGTGATTGGTCAGGGTCGTCGCCGCCCCTCTGAAATAAAAGTGGCCGCTGTGCGAGACTTTCCGCAACCGCGCACCAAGACCGATATTCGGTCGTTCTTGGGTGTCGCCGGCTACTATCAGAGGTACATCCCTAGGTACTCTGATATCGCGGCTCCCCTGACGGATGCTCTAAGAAAGACAGAGCCTCAAACAGTCGTCTGGGACGAGACAAAGGAAAGAGCTTTTAGCGCCCTAAAGAGTGCCCTAACAGGCCAGCCTGTGCTACGATCGCCAGACTATACAAAAGGGTTCATTGTTCAGTGCGATGCTAGTGAGCGAGGCATGGGCGTTGTACTGTGCCAACGGGAAAATGGAGAAGTAGAACACCCCGTCCTGTATGCTAGTCGTAAGCTGACCAGTCGTGAGCAGGCGTATAGCGCCACCGAGAAAGAGTGTGCGTGTCTCGTGTGGGCCGTTCAGAAATTGTCATGCTATCTAGCCGGCTCGAGGTTTATCATTGAGACGGATCACTGCCCTCTCCAATGGCTGCAGACCATCTCTCCCAAAAATGGCCGCCTCCTGCGCTGGAGCCTCGCTTTACAACAATATTCCTTTGAGGTGCGTTACAAAAAGGGGAGTCTCAACGGTAACGCCGATGGCTTAAGTCGAAGCCCCTAACGAAGGAATCAGCCTCAAAATTGTTGGTTACTGATGTTTTTCTTCCTGAGGCAGGATTTTTTTTAACATATTGCTTTTGTTTAGTGTTTCAAAGTGATGATATGCTTTCTAGTGCAATTTTTCAATTTGTGGACGCGTTCTGAGTGATGCTAGACTACTGTAAGGAACTAGGCAGTGGTATAAAAAGGGGAAAGAGCCTGGCAGGGCTTAGTGAGGGTTGTGCCGTGCTTGCTGACTGAGCGGTTGAGTTTCAGCGTAGTTCTAACGCTTGCCGGGAACGAGAACAAAAATGTGAACTCTCCCGAAGTCACTTTGCAGTGTCCCGTGCGAACCTGAACGAGAGAACGAGGCCTTCTCTGTGCGCTGCGCTCAAGAAACGTCGAGGGACGCCCGACTTCGGTTATGAGCATCATCGAGCGACATCCCTCCGGACAGCGGATGCAGTCCCCTGTCCATCGGGATCTCCTTCCCCCGGCGGGGCGGTCTGTTGCGTTTCGCCTGCGACACGTGGTTTTGCCGGCGCGACTGCGGCGGGGCGGCAGACATTTTGGCCCGATCGTCGTCGCCGCAACACTCATCGCCAGGTGTTTCCAGGCGCGACTGCGGCGATGCGACCGCCTAGGGATCATCCTCGCATTCCAGTCATTGTGCCCGAAACAGGCGATGCCAAAGCAGGGATCTCATTCCAGTCATTGTGCCCGAAACAGGTGATGCCAAAGCAGGGATCTCGTTCCAGTCATTGTGCCCGAAACAGGCGGTGCCAAAGCAGGGACCATCCTCTCATTACAGTCATTGTGTCCGACCGGCAGCGCCACGACAGGGTGCTACGAGATCGTGCTCGACATGGTGCTACGGCATCGCTACGACAGTGTGCGTCACCATTAGCCCATTGTACATTCACGTGCTCGTCTTTTGAGGGGTTCCTTCTTGCCCTCAACTGCGAGAGTATAAAAACAGCTGCCCCCGGACGCCAAAAGGAGGGCTCCGATTTCTTCTGTTGAGTGAAGTGCTTTCCCGTCTCTCTACTTCGGTCAAACCTGACCACCAACTCTTTGCGATGTTAAAATAAACAAGTTGTTTCGTTGTTACCAGTCGACTCATGCTTTGCCGGGACCTTCGGATGCTTCCAGTTGTACCCCAGGCCGCCAGGCCAACGCTACCCTTGGGGCTTGCGACCCAGGTACAACCACGGGCGTCAGCGCCGAGTTCCCAACAGATCGTACCAGCGGTCGGATCCAAACAAAAGGGGGAAGGCAGCTGGGGAGGATCAGGTAACAGCAGATTTGTTGAAGGATGGTGGTCAGATTGTTCTAGAGAAACTGGTCACCCTGTATACGCAATGCCTCATAACCTCGAGCGTGCCGGAATCTTGGAAGAACGCTAACATAATCCTAATCCATAAGAAAGGGGACGCCAAAGACTTGAAAAATTATAGACCGATCAGCTTACTGTCCGTTGCCTACAAAGTATTTACTAAGGTAATCGCAAATAGAATCAGGAACACCTTAGACTTCTGTCAACCAAGGGACCAGGCAGGATTCCGTAAAGGCTACTCAACAATAGACCATATTCACACTATCAATCAAGTGATAGAGAAATGTGCAGAATATAACCAACCCTTATATATAGCTTTCATTGATTACGAGAAAGCGTTTGATTCAGTCGAAACCTCAGCAGTCATGGAGGCATTACGGAATCAGGGTGTAGATGAGCCATATGTAAAGATACTGGAAGATATCTATAGCGGCTCCACAGCCACCGTAGTCCTCCACAAAGAAAGCAACAAAATCCCTATAAAGAAAGGCGTCAGACAGGGAGATACGATATCTCCAATGCTATTCACAGCATGTTTACAGGAGGTATTCAGAGGCCTGGAGTGGGAAGAATTGGGGATAAAAGTTGATGGAGAATACCTTAGCAACTTGCGATTCGCTGATGATATTGCCTTGCTTAGTAACTCAGGAGATCAATTGCAATGCATGATCACTTACCTGGAGAGGCAAAGCAGAAGGGTCGGTCTGAAAATTAATCTGCAGAAAACTAAAGTATTGTTTAACAGTATCGGAAGAGAACAGCAGTTTACGATAGGTAGCGAAGCACTGGAAGTGGTAAGGGAATACATCTACTTAGGGCAGGTAGTGACCACGGATCCGGATCATGAGACTGAAATAACCAGAAGAATAAGAATGGGCTGGGGTGCGTTTGGCAGGCATTCTCAAATCATGAACAGCAGGTTGCCTCTATCCCTCAAAAGGAAAGTGTATAACAGCTGTGTGTTACCAGTACTCACATATGGGGCAGAAACATGGAGGCTTACGAAAAGGGATCTGCTGAAATTGAGGACGACGCAACGAGCTATGGAAAGAAGAATGATGGGTGTAACGTTAAGGGATAAGAAAAGAGCAGATTGGGTGAGGCAACAAACGCGGGTAAACGACATCTTAGTTGAAATCAAGAAAAAGAAATGGGCATGGGCCGGACATGTAATGAGGAGGGAAGATAACCGATGGTCGCTAAGGGTTACGGACTGGATTCCAAGGGAAGGGATGCGTAGCAGGGGGCGGCAGAAAGTTAGGTGGGCAGATGACATTAAGACGTTTGCAGGGACGACATGGCCACAATTAGTACATGACCGAGGTAGTTGGAGATGTATGGGAGAGGCCTTTGCCCTGCAGTGGGCGTAACTAGGCTGATGATATATATATATATATATATATATATATATATATATATATATATATATATATATATATATATATATATATATATATATATGTGCGTGTGTGTGTGTGTGTGTGAATTTTGCCTAACGGCAATGGCGTACGTGATGTACAACTGCTTTCTTCGATATACACCAGTTAGAAGCTGATAAGCGGACTTGTAGTGCCCGGCCGTCAGTCTTTTATGCGCCGTAGTGGTCGTCGTGTGATCCCATCGTCATCGTGAGGTAACTTTCTCCATGTCTCGACAAATGAAACTTTGCGCCCATCCCCGTTAGTTTACATATTGCACTATTCGCCGGTCCGACGTCGCACCTATAACAATTTGCATGGCCTAATGAAACGCGACCGGCTGGTTACGAATCGCGTCGCGTTGTGATATCCGCTTCCAATAATTAGCAGTCACCAGCGTACTAACGGCACGCCGGATGCCTCCCTACGAGCTACACTGAAAACCGCAGCAGGCCTGCGGGCATTTACAAGTGTGGTCGCACGGTCGTAGGAGTACAGTCGTTTCACGGTCGAAAGGACTTCAGGGTAAATGTCCCAAATTAAAGCGGATCAGCAATGAAAACATATCCATTCATCTCAAATTCATAGCTTAGTGTCAGTTTTCAAAAGCACGTCCTTACAATCTATGACAAAAAGCTTCGATGTTCCAACCTACCTAGAAAGTATTGGTGTGCTAGTTGCTTTACCATTATTAATGTAAACGCAGTGTACGTGTTTGTAAAAGGGCGATTTTGTGTTCGTCCTTGTGTAGACAAGTGTGCTACCGTCAGAAGGGTAATTACATATTCCATTTATCAGTATGGCACTTTCCCTACAGCGGTGATAAGCACCGGGAGTAGTTGTGCGCAAACATCAACGCTGAGAACAAACATCAGCGCTGATAAAAAGAAATGAAGTGCTGATATCGGCCGTGACTGCAACACGAACTCATTTCGCCTATGATTTTGACGACATATTCTCTAAACTTGCTGGGCAAAGTATTCGTACTAAATGGATACGATCTAATTGCTTCTTGAGTTGGTTTCTACAATATGGACACGTGCTCTGAAGTCAATACACACCATTTATTTTGTGAGTCTTGGTAATTGCCTCACATGGTATGGCGATTTATTGCACAAGTAATGTCTGCCCATTAGAGAAACTCAGCTGATCTGAAGGAATGGCGCTCTGCAATACATTCGAGTTTTACCAACCTTGTCTCCACTAAGAGAAACACAGACATAGCAGCCCCGAGTCAATGACTGCGCCCAGCATCTCCACTGCATTGTGCTCGTTCATATGACATAGCAGCCTCAGCCGTACTACCCAACAAATGCTTACACAAGCAATGTTCTAGATAGGCCTTCAGGTGAATGCCGCTGTGTACTGTTCTCTATTAGTGCCCCTGCAAGCAGGCAAATTCATTCTATATGGCGGTTCGGATTGTCGATGACATGGTCCCTTACATGCATGAATAAGGAACAATTCCTCCAAATATGTACACGTCGTGAAGTGAACGTACAGAAGGGATTTTGGCGGTTGCAGGTTATTGTGCGAGGTGCTCGGTTTCAACGGAGGTCCGTGTATGCGCTTCAGGTACGGAGCTCATCGTGGTGTAATAAATTTCTTGAGCGATAATAATAATATTTCGGGTTTTACGTGCCAAAACCACTTTCTGATTATGAGGCACGCCGTAGTGGAGGACTCCGGAAATTTTGGCCACCTGGGGTTCCTTAACGTGCACCTAAATCTAAGCACACGGGTGTTTTCGCATTTCGCCCCCACCAAAATGCGGCCGCCGTGGCCGGGATTCGATCCCGCGACCTCGTGCTCAGCAGCCCAACACCATAGCCACTGAGCAACCACGGCGGGTTTCTTGAGCGATGTAGTTGGTTAATAGTGTTCTGAGCTCTACACCTGATGGTGTAGCAGACTTGCTCATTTTAAAATACTTTTCACTTTTAATTTCGATCACTTAATCCCCTTGACATTACTTTTATGCCACTTTAAATATGCCCTGGTAAAACCATTTTGTGATCTAGGAATGTAACATTGCAACGCAGCTCTTTCGCCGTTTTCTTTGCGGGCTGTATGCAGTATGATGGCCGGGCTGATGTGAAGGGACAAGCAAAAAAATAATCTTCTGTATTCCTCAGGTAAATTTGGAAGTGTAAAATTACTTCGAATTCAATGATATCATGAGAAGCGATGTTCCAGCCTACCCTGAAGGTATTGGTGTGCTAGTTGCTTGACCGTAATCGTTGTAAAGGCAGTGTACTTGTTTGTACAAGGGCGATTTAGTGTTCGTCCATGCGTAGACAAGTGCACTATCTTCAGAAGGGTAATTCCATTTGCCATATATCAGTGTGTTTTCCCACAGCGGTGATAAGCACAGGGAGAAATTGGGCGGGTACATCAGCGCTGAGAACAAACATCAGCGCTGATAAAAAGAAATGAAGTGCTGATATCGCTTTTGATATGATTAATAAATATCGGGCCCCTCGTATAACCCTGTTTCTTCTCGTTCGAATACAATGAACAATTTTGAGAAGGATACAGTTCCAAGTTTACGTTGACTTTTTTAATCGGCTTGTGACCTGTCAGTTGCGCGATGTACTAAGAATGACAGAATGGCAGCAGACGAGGCGGCAAGCTTCTTATTGCTTAATTTGTCCTTGCGTAGCCTAAATTTACTATAAATAAATAAATACATTCATATTTTTCTTCCTAATTTATAGGACCCGTTAGAAGAATTTTGTAGAGTGCAGAGAAGTTATAAAGCAACCTTTCTCTCTTTTTTTTTTTTTGAATATAGAAGAAGGCAACAAGGAAGAGTGTTACCTGCTCGGTTCGCCCTTGAGTACATTTAAAGTGTGATGTCAACCACAGCAACTGGAATTTGGAATTTTCAGGCGCTGTCTTTAATGCGACACGCTAACTCTGTTTTGTACAACGTGGTCAGATCGTAGGGGTAGATCGCACGCTACAGAGCCATCGAGTTCTTCGTTCGAACCCACCTATAATTTCGTGAACTTATTTATTTATCTTCGCTTCCCAGGCTTTCAACGTGACGTTGCAAGCAGCCGTGATGCTACAAGGGCACCTCTATATAGTAAAACTTCGCTATAACGAAGTTGAAGCGGCAGCACTTTGTTTTATCCATTATTATGTCCATTATTGCATGTGTACTGCAATATGAATCCCTTTAAGAATTTAAAGGGGAATTTCGCTTACCTTGTTATACACATTATTTCGTTCAATTCCTTTTCATTGTTCTGAGGTTTTACTACACCTATACCTCTTAACTCCTTCGAGCTGTTCAAGACGAGGTTTCTCCAAACGAAAGAGCGCTATGCGGGGTTTCGTTGCACCTGCTTAATTCAGTCGCTGAGTGGGCTGTTTGCCATTGCTATAAGAAATTAGTATGCATTTGAGGAGGCTGCTTTAAGCAATACATGCCTCACTGAAAAAAATATATTCTGTATGCCCCATAACCCCCCCGTCCAATAATCCCAATTCGGTTGAATCCCACAGATCGAATGTTAGGCGTTTCTTTCGCTTCGTCAGCTCTCGAAAGCGAGATGGCAAGGCAGCTGACGTCGTCGCGAGCAAATCGGGCAGGTGTGCCCGCTAGTTTATTTCCATGGATGCCACATGACTAGGCAACCAGTGAAATATTATATCATGTCCTTTGTCAATTTTACGATTATGGACTTGTCCGACATCTGTGGCGAGCTGCTCATGGGATCCAGGGTCAACTAAACTTTTCTCATGTATGTTCTAATGAATAAGGCTAGTGATAGTTCATTTAGTATGTGAATGAAGCATTCATTAGGCTAGTGGTGTTCTAAGCAGTGTTCAAATCATGCATTTAAATATGCGAAACTCTAACGATTGATGCAACTTAAAACTTTTTGTGCGCAAACAAACAGGGACGAAGAATAGGGGCAACACAAGGAAAGCGCTCGTCCTTGTGTTGCCGCTATTCTTCGTCCCTGTTTGTTTGCGCACAGAAAGTTTTAAGATGAATCTGTTCCAACTAGGCCGACTCGCAGTGATTGATGCAAGTAGGGTTTGATCCCATTTTGGATGTAATTAACAGCAGCTGAAAAAAATATACATATAGCAACTTCAACATTTCTGACGCTGCGAATGTGCAGTTTAGTTGAAGTGATTTTGCAATAGTGCGTAGCCAGTAAACTGAGCCTGCTGGACTGTTGCAACTGAACAATATTGTCACCTTAAATTATAACTTACGCAAAATTGATCCCATTACACGAATTAAGCGGAAATATTGACTTTAAAATACCATTGCGTTTGAAAGACAAATCTTCTCCGCTAGTTTGTCAATACTGACTTAGAAAATTTAGCAGGGGCATATGACAGATTTCTTGTATGTACAGGGCGTTGTATACTTTCTTTTGATTTTATACGATTTTCGTAAACTTTAGCTATCTGTTTCAAGGGCCAAGTTAAATTTGATTTCTCATGATTCCCAGTAATGTGATCATTATTGGAAGCTACTTGAATCGAGTGGATCGAATGGAAGACAACATCTGTATTTCATATTATTTTAGCCTTAGATATTGAAGTATGGTTATTTGCTAAATATTTTCCTCATACATGCGCCTCTGCCAACGCTCTCGCGTTTTCTGTATTTTACATGTTTAACTGTTATCAGGTTATTTGACTTAATCATTTGACACTGCTCTCACCTTTCGTTACATATACTTTTTTGTACAGTTTTCCGCCAAGGCGACCGTGGCTCAAACTGGTACACGGTGTTGGCGGGATCTCTAGATGTTCAAGTTACCCACACTGGACATTCTAAGGTAAGAACTTTGCATTGCAAAAATATTTGCGCCTTATGTTGCGAAAAAGCCCGGGATCGTGGTCACAAAGTTCTTATGCTAGAGCTGTTTTCTTGAGAGCCGATATGATCCACTCGTAACGTCGGACATGTTATTGAGACGGCCCAGCAAGATAGAAAATAGAAACAGAAAATAGCATCTGCGAGCGAAACGCTTTGTGGATTCCGCTCCCGGTCCCGTACTCACAGAAAGTTCTTAAGCTGAAATTGTAAAAAAAAAAAAAAAATACCGCCACTCATTACGCCAGACTTATTATTAGCTAAGGCGACCAACTAATTGCAAATAACAGTTACGAGCGAAAAGTTTTTTGAGTTCAGCCCGAGAAGTTTTGTTAATTCTGGCCCTAATGTTTTGCGTCAACGGATTATGTATTGTATACGGAAAAGCTTGCGACCAAATGCGGGTGCTAATATGGCCTAAAGGACAAAGAAATGCTACTTTTCGACCTTCCTGCTTGCACATCTGCCTTAATGTACATTGGATATCTACCAACTTCTTCAACTTTAAGTCATTCTAATACGGTTAATGAGTTGTGCCAAGACTCCTGCCATCATCTTGAATCAAAGTTTCACCGGAACTGTTCGAATTTGCCCGAATATTGTGCGTAACTGATTTATTAAGGCCACCATCGTGACGGCATTAGCATTCAGGAAACGCTTTCGAAAAGATACACGATTGCGAGTCCTTAAGAGTTCATCCTGCTTATTTTTTTACGTCGTGTACGCAGCTTTATTATTGAACTTTTACCGAAGCGGTCGATTCTGCTAGAATCAACCTCCTGTCGGATGGGAAAAAATAAAGGCAAAAGAACGCGCACCCCCAAAAAATTAAATATATGGATGCATATAGAAAGCTTGTCTAATACAGTATATATATATATATATATATATATATATATATATATATATATATATGTATATATATATATATATATATATATATATATATATATATATATATATATATATATGTGTGTGTGTGTGTGTGTGTGTGTGTGTGTGTGTGTGTGTGTGTGTGTGTGTGTGTGTGTGTGTGTGTGCGCGCGCAAAAAAATATGGTGCGCAAGTGACAGTTCCCCACGAATTAAAGAAGTAAATCTTTTCAAAAATAGTGGGTAAACTTCACATCATCTACACAAAGGATAATGAAAATCTAGCGGAATTATTGTGGGAGTCACAAACGCACTACGTATCACCAAATATGCCCAAGTAGACGATTCGAGCGATTGCTGTAAGACATCTTCATTTATGACTGACACTCTGGAAAATAGTGCACAAATAAGCTTAGAACGCAGTGAAGCAACACAGCTGCAGAAACGCAGCTGGTTTACGCATGGTCGCACCCGGTTGGCCACATACGTGGTAAATTGAGAAAGAAAGATAAAAAGGCAGCGCACACCGGCAGATCAATGTTCGCTCACATATACAGTCACAAGCGCTGGCACAGCTCAACTGCTTTCAAGATGCCCACTAGCGCTTGTGCATAATGGCAAGAGGAGTAACACGTCGATTCAAGACTTCACATGTCACGACATCCACGGCTGCAGAACTCAAGCCTCGGCGCAGTGCATTTCAATTTATTGGCACAAGAAGTCCTGGTAAATGGCCCGTGTTTTCCTGCCTCCATACTGGCTTTACACTGTGTGCAGTCAGTTCACCGATGTAGATCTTTCGAACCGCTGACGTACGAAATCGTTAAATTTTACCACGTTGAACAAAAAGGCTACGCAACTATTTTCCAGTGGTTACCTGGCCGTTGCGGGATCAGTGGAAATGATCACACATAGAAAGCTGTGCGAGCGTCGCATGAAGAAGAACACAGCGTTCCCATTCCTGTTTCGAGGAAAGACGCTAGAAGGCACTCTGTGCTCTATCTCCTCTCTGTCTCCCTCTTCCTCCCCATACCCCTTCCCCCAGTGCAGAATAGCAAACCAGAAGTGCCTCTAGTTCACCTGCCTGTCTTTCCTCTCTTCTATTTCTTTCTCTCGCATTAGAGAGTATCGTCATCGTCGGTGAATTGTTTTAGAGGGTGAGTGGCCTGTGTGAACGGTGGGTTTCTCCGTGCGCGTGCGCGAACTCACTACATTTCTCTCTCTCTCTCTCTCTCTCTCTCTCTCTCTCTCTCTCTCTCTCTCTCTCTCTCTCTCTCTCTCTCTCTCTCTCTCTCTCTCTCTCTCATATTTCTTTTCCCCATTTCCAGTTCCCAATTTTATGGTTACCAACTATAGGCTTCTCTGGTTAACGTCCCTACCTTCTACCCTTCTTTCCTCCTCCGCTTTGTTCATACTAGTGTTCTAACGATCTTTGCTTGGAAGGAAGACGAAGTGATTCTTTGATAGAACGCTTCTACGTTTGTCTCCGCTTTTTCGCTTTGTTTTCCTGCATTTCTGGGAGCTGCCGCTCCCTCCTTGCGGCAATGGATGAAGAAATCTCCGAGGACTTTCCTGATGTGCAGCCGTCAGGTCGGGTAGCGTCCAGGAAACGTGGAAGTGCGTCAGGCGACACAGACAGCGAGGCCACTGAGATATGTTCGGACAGCTACGACTCATCGGACGATGACTTCCAGGTCGTGATGAGTAGATCAGCGAAAAGAAGACTACTGCAGGCATCTTCATCGCCCAGTGCTTCTACCGTGAAGAGTGCACCGCTGCGCTGGCCGCACACTGTGCTCTTCATGCCCGTGGACCCGGCGACCAATTTGCGGCTCCTCAACAGGCAGGTCCTCTCTTGCTTACTTGAGAGAATCGCACCAAATGAGATTAAAGACGTGCGAATAAACTCGCGGAAGAATGTCCTGGCAGTTGATGTTTTACATCGCAGCGCCCTACAACACCTACGTAATATAACTGATATCGACAATGTAAAGGTGCGATCAATGATCCCCACAGGCGGCGATGGTACTGCGGGCGTCATTTATGACGTCGACGTTGCCATTTCTAATGACGACTTGCCAACGCTGATAAAGCCAACGACAGAAGGCAATTTCATTACAAGGATTTCCAGATTGGGAAACACACGCTGTGTGAAGATTTTGTTTGAAGGAGACAGCCTTCCTTCCCACGTCAAAGTAGGACATGTCCGCCATCCAGTACGACCATTCGTACCGAAGCCCCTCCAGTGTTTCAAGTGTTACAAGATTGGCCACGTGAAGGGTGTCTGTGTGAACAACGTCGTGTGCCCGCGGTGCTCTGAGTCTCATTCAGAAGACGCCTGCAACGCACATGTTCTAAAATGCCCTAACTGCAGTGGTCCTCACAAGGCCTCATCAAAGGATTGCCCGCGGATGCGGACGGAATTCACCATTCTAAAACGAATGGTGCGGGACAATTCGACGCATCGAGAGGCAGCTACCGCTGTTCGGCGACGTCGGCATCGCCACCGAAAACGTTCGCGAAATTCCGAAACTGCAGATAGGTACACGCCAGCTACCGTCAGACGGACTGCCGCATCACCGCACTGCGCCACCAAGACAGATACACGGAAAGCAAACAAAGCGGGGAGGCTCGCCCGTCCTGAAGAATGGCCTGAGCTACCGAGCGCACAACTCCCTGCTAAGTTACCTCAAAACGCACCGACTTCGACGGCTTCTGCACCTGTTGAAGCGACGCTGACTGATGATCTCCAGGTCATCAACATTCTGCGGTCGCTCATGAATGCCATTCGCGTTATACTTACCAACATGAAGTCTACGTCTGCGCAAAGCGCACTACAGGTGCTGGACACTTTGTGTCCAGTACTTGCAGCTCTTGGTTAAAATCATGGCTCTCCAGAAGCCGTCGTTTCGTGACGAAGTCCGAAACGCGTCGATATTGCAGTGGAACGCTAGAGGACTGAAGTCACGCATGTCGGACTTTCGACAGTTTGTGTTCACGAATAAGTTCCCAATCATCGTCATCTGCGAGCCCTTATCAGATAACATCAGACTGTCCGGGTATGAGTGTTTCATGTCCGCCACCCACGGAGAATGCAGCAAGATCATCGTATTCATGCGACGTGATCTTACGTATGTCCATCACCCAGTGTCGCCTGACCAAGAAAACCAATACGTATGTCTGACAGTAAAGAAAGGCAAGCTCACTTTCACATTAATTGGAGCCTACATATCGCCCTCAAGTCGGCTGGACTGCGAGAGATTACGGCGAATCACGACGGCGACTCCGAAGCCTTTGGTGATTACTGGAGATTTTAATGCCCACCACCATATCTGGGGAAGTTCTAAGATAAACTCGAGAGGCAGAAAATTAGTGTCATTTGCCTCCGAACAAGAACTGTGCTTGTTAAATGATGGAAGCCCCACCTTCCTGCGTGGAACTGCCTACTGTAGCTGCCTGGACCTGACCTTTGTTTCACGCTCTTTCACTAGAAAGGTCAGGTGGTTTCCGGATATTGAAACGCGGGGAAGTGACCACCTACCCACTTATCTTAGGGTTGAAGGGTTGACGGACTCCAGGTTAGCCGGCGTCACACAATGTATCGACTGGCCAATGTTCAAGTCAATTGTCGAAGACGGCTGTCGTGATGACTTATCCTCTAGCCTAGAGGACATCATAAAAGGTGCCCTAGAGGTTGCGAAAAATTCGCTTCTGAGAACGTATACACGCACCGAATACGACATGGAGCTAGAGAAGCTTCGTGCAATTCGTCGTCGTGCAGAGCGAAGATACAGGCGCACGAAGTCTGTACATGACTTGAGGTTGGCCAGAAGAACTCAAAAGAAGATTCAGCGTCGCATGGACAAACTCGCATCGCAAAGATGGAAATCATTCTGCGAATCTTTGGATCCACGAAAACCTTTGTCTCACATATGGAGAACTGTTCGTGGTCTCCGTGGAACCCCACAGCAGCGCCACCCTTTTAAGTCTTTGGCCCTTCACCAACAATGCAGCGAGATTCACGTAGCGGAAGCTTTCTGCAGGAGGATTGCTGGCGAAACTAGTTCCGCTGGAACATCGCCGCTCCACCACTCACCGGTTTCACGCGACCCCCGCATGGATAGTCCTTTCTCCATGGACGAGCTCGAAGCTGCACTGGCCTTGTGCAAGCGTTCATCTTCACCAGGATTCGACGGTATAACCTACCGTGCCCTATGTAATCTTGGCGAAGAGGCTCGAAAAGTGCTCCTGCTCTTGTTCAACAGCTCCTGGCAGACAGGTACGGTTCCCCAGGAATGGAAGACCAGTCGCCTAATTCCACTACTCAAGCCTGGCAAGTCGCCTGTAGACATTGCATCATACCGACCAATTGCGCTTGCCAGTTGCATCGGAAAACTAATGGAGAGGATGGTTCTAGCACGGCTAGAATGGTACCTCGAACATTACCAGGTATATCCAGATGCAGTGGCCGGCTTCAGGCGTGGCCGTTCTTCCATAGACAACGTTATCGACTTAGTGACGTACGTCAAGCACCAGAAGTCCTGCAAAAGATTATCTGCTGCCCTGTTTCTGGATGTTAAAGGAGCGTACGATAACGTAACGCACGAAGCGATTTTCAACGCGTTAGAGGCAGTAGGACTTGGCGGCAAAGTCTATCTCTGGATAAGTAGCTATCTACATAAGAGATCCTTTTTCGTGCTTACCGAGGATGGCCCGACCTCGCAGCATTACAGTAACCGTGGGGTGCCTCAGGGCGGAGTACTCAGCCCAACGCTCTTCAGTCTAACACTCATTGGACTCACCGACATCCTGCCAGGCACCGTTAGGCTATCCATCTACGCCGACGACATTTGCATTTGGACGTCGGCTGTGACGCGACTGCAGCTTCGCGCGCGGCTTCAAAAGTCAGCCACTTTAACGTCCTCCTACCTTAGAGAACAAGGACTTCGTATATCATACGAAAAGTGCGCAGCGGTGGCATTTACCAGGAAATCAATGTCTCCATACGTGATATCCGTCGACAGACACATGATCTCGTACAACACGAGTCACAGATTTTTGGGAGTGGTCCTTGATAAAAATCTCTCCTGGACCCCTCATGTCAATTATGTGAAAAAGCGCCTGACAGGAATTTGTCATATGTTTAAGTTCCTTGCAGGAAAGACCTGGGGAGTACCAATACACTCTATGCTGCAACTGTACAGGGTCCTCTTTATTGGATTCCTACGGTACAGCCTACCGGTCATGTCCAACACCTGCAGAACTAACCTGAATATAATTCAAAGCATCCAAGCCCAAGCCCTCAAGATCTGTCTCGGTCTACCGCGGAGTGCGTCAACGACTGAGGTTATTGCAGTCGCTCAAGATTTCACTATTAAAACGCACATTATCATTGAAACAATGCGTGTGCACATACGACACGTTGCCCGGACCCCTACCCACCACCTAGCAAGTCTCCCAGTAGATAGGCCTCACACGACATTCAGTGCGACTGTCTTCGCGCACCGTGCCTCTTTTAGGTCAGGTTACACACCTGCGGCAAGGCCTTCCAGTCCTCCATGGTGTATGCGCCGTACTCAAGTGAACCTTACAATCCCAGGCCTTCAGAAAAAGTCGGACTTGCCATCATCAGCGCTCAAGCAACTAACTTTACTTCTCTTGTACGAGAAATACAGCGACTGCACACACGTCTACACTGATGGATCAACTACATCAACCAGTTCCGGCGGCGCTCTATTTATACCAGCAATGAGAATAACCAAGCGGTTCAAGACTTCCCATGTCACTACGTCTACAGCTGCAGAGCTCGCGGCTCTCCGCGACGCGCTTCAAGTAATAAATGCTGAAAGTCCTAGAAAATGGGCGGTCTTCTGCGATTCAAGGCCGGCTTTGCAATGTGTGCAGTCGTTTCTCCGACATGGAACTCACGATCAGCTCACGTGCGAAATCGTGGAACTTGTTCATCACTTAATAGAAAAAGGCCATGATATCTTATTTCAGTGGATACCAGGTCATTGCGGTATCACTGGAAATGATGACGCCGATAAGGCAGCTCGGACGTCAAACCAAGAAGACCGCTGCGTCCCCATTCCTCTCTCAAGGACCGACGCCGCGAGGCAACTTGGCATTCTAGCACGCACGATCTCCTTGGCAGAGTGGAACACCGCACATACAAGGCGCACAAGACTGCAAAGACTAAACCCGTCACTTCAACTCAAACCTCCAGCGGGTCTACACCGACGTGAAGCGTCTCTTCTGTGCCGGTTATGGCTTGGAGTTACCTTCACGAATGCCTACTCAGCACTAATTGGAATGACTAATACTCCTGCATGTGATGTTTGCGGATGCGAGGAGAACATTGACCACTTATTGTGCCATTGTCCTCAATTTCAAGCACAAAGACAGTCTTTGTCCAACACATTGAGGACACTCGATAATCGTCCTCTGAGTGAACAGACCATATTAGAGCACCGTCCCGACCGATCATCGGCTCAGAAGGCAGTGAAGGCACTTTTGTGTTTTCTCAGAACTTCTGGTTTGCTCGAGCGACTCTAACTGAAGTGCTGTCCGTACACGTACCTACACCTTCTCTCTCCCTTCTTTCTCTTCCCCTTCTCCCATCCCCCAGTGTAGGGTAGCCAACCAGACTATTGACTGGTTAACATCCCTGCCTTTCCTGAACGCTCCTCTCTCTCTCTCTCTTGCTTGCGCAGAATTGCAGAAGTTTTTCACAAATATACGGGGCGTAGGGCAGTGTAACTGCTTGCACAATATGAGTCCAGAGCCGGGTCAATCCCTGGAGTCTGCTGACTTCTTTTATCTTTCTTAATCTCTAAAAGCTCCCCACTGGGGGAATCTGTAATAAGACACTGTAATAAGAGTTAAGCATGTGGTGGTGGTGGTGATAAACTTTATTGAAAGGGGGAAGGGTAAAGGGGGACGTGGCTGAGGGTTTGGGCTCAAGTAAGGCCCTGGGCCTGCTTGGCCTTTTCCGCCCAGTCCACCAGTTCAAGCTGTCGGTCGACGTCCCCGGAACTGAGCCAGGCTGTCCAGTCAGTCTCACTGCTGACGGGGGGATGAGAGAACGGGAGCGAGGTGCATTCCCACATTATGTGTGTGAGTGTTCCTGTTTCTGAACAGAGCCTACATTGGTCGCTTTCCTTGCCCTCTGTGATTATGTTAATGTATTTTGGGTGTGGGTATGTGTTTGTCTGAAGTCGCCGAAACGCGGAGTTAATGGAGTTAAGCTTCGTTTTCATGTCAGTGCCAAGTTCAACGTGAAGCGCAGCGCCTCTTACATACAAATGAGGAATCGAGAAAGAAAACTGAAGTCGGCGCCAAGGTGACTGTATTATGTGCGGCGTTTCTGCGCGCACTTGGTAACAATGTATTTTATAATTTTCACGACGGCCAAAGTGGCAATAAGGTTGCTTCGTTACAATCTGTTTTATTTCAAGCTGATTTAAGGAACACCGAACAAAACCAGACACGAAGGAAGTCCGAAAGCGGAGCTAAAGCAGTGCAGTAAAATATATACCGATAATTCCAAATGAAAAGCGGGAAAATAATTTCTTTAAGTAACCCTCTTGTGAAGAAGACCAAATCTATCAGCAGAACACCATAATTTCTACACCGCACACATCACAATCCTTTACCGGCTGTGGGACAAAAAAAAATTGCTCCGGCAATGTTTTTGCGAGACGAGACACCTAATAGCTCGCGATTATCTCTGAGCCATTGTACGTCAAAGAATTCAATATGTGGCGTGATCGCACGTGCACGGCGAATTTGATAGTGTGCCTACGGCGTCACATTTCATGAGCGCGTGCTTGGAACGTCTGATAGTGCACCGAAAGTGTAAATGTAAAAGGCTAGCTGGAGTACTTGCATAGGCAGGAAGCCTTCAAACAAATGATAAAACGACTCTTCATTAAGTCTTATCTCGTTTGAAACACCGGGAAACAGAATATGTCAGTGAAAGGACCCCATTTTAATATTCTTTCTAGATATGAGAAGCCTGCTCCGTCCCTACATTCTGAGCCATTCGCTATCACAGGCATGCTGGTCAGTAAATATACGGACAAGTTTTACGAGTGTCATTGCCGGCTAGACGCTTCTCTTTTACAGAACGGTGTCATTCTCCATAGCTATGACGTTAGTGAAGAAGCGCTTACGCTCTCATTGAAAAGCACGCTTTGAAGGAGTGATGAGAGATAGGAGGGGAGATACGGGGCAGCAGAAATGTTGGCAGGCCATCCGTTATCTGTATAAACACACACATTTCTGAATAACAATTTGTCTCGCTGCACTTTAGGGTCACAGCACTGAAGGTTTCTCTTTGATACATGCTCTTTGAAACGGATATTATCAGCGATTATATCCCGCACACTAAGTGTTGGAGGCTGTATCCTTCAAGAAAGTAACTCGAGCGAATCAATACTGCGATAGTAGGAATAAAAAATGACACACACGTGCGCGCACGCACGCACGCACGCACGCACGCACGCACGCAAGCGCGACTATCGTGTGTCACAGGTTGTAAGTTGCACATTGAAGGCAATCAACTGGTTTGATTTCGTGTTTCAAATTTATTCAACAATAAAATTATAATACCGAGTGCATAGAGTGACATGAAACTGATGGAGGCACTAAAATATTAGCTATCGCAGGGACTTCCTGTTCGAGCACGTATAGTGTGGATAACGCATGGTTATCAAGTTGACTACAGAAGTTTAAAGCAGTGTAGTAATTGCGTAAAAATACCAGTGAACAGCGTATTAGTGAAGCAACAGGTAGTTCAGCAGAATCGTGTTGTAATGACCAAGGAGTAATTTCTTCCATACATAAGGCAATTAGAGTTCACAATCAATACAATGCCGCAATGAAAATGCTCATATGTAAATCAGAAATGTCCATACCCACTGCAAGAACAATATAGCCTGCAGAGACCCCAATTACTGCAAAAAATGGAGTAATGTAAGCTTTTAGTAAAAAGTTTGTATCGCTTTATAAAAACGCTATGCGACTTAGATGATTTCATATTCACTGGCAGAGAGTTTTAACTAATGAAATAGAAATTGAACGATGACTAGGGCGGACCACTTTTGGTGGCTGCCTTCGCGAGCATCGACATTCTGAAAGACCTGCACATGAACTTTCCTTGAAGTTGTCTCTCAAAGGGGGGGTGGGGGGGGGGGAGGTTTCAGTAAATTATGAAGCGTTTGTGATGTCCCAATCTTTATAACATATCTGGCTTCAGTAATGATATTACAATAGCCGATAATATCACACCAATTTACGCGTACGAATCTGATATGAGATTATAGAAGTGAATATCACTGAAAGATAGCGGATCCTTTCACGTAAGAATCAAAAGTGCGTCAGATATCTCAAACTCGTGCGATGGTTCGCAAATACTGGCTTTATTCAACCTGTATAGGCGTTCGTGAGTTATGTTGCCTCAGCGTTGAAGCGAACGAGCGAAATTTGTGCTGGTTAAGAAACAATAGAGGGCGACAATTCATGCAGCAACATAGAAGGAATGTCGACAATGAAGCTGCACACTACAGCGGACCGCCTACCATGCCCTCGTGACGTAAAACACGTCGTGCCAACGTCCTAGTGACATTTACATGCAAAACGGAGCAAATTACTTACACATATCTTTGTCAGTTCATTGCATTCGTATTGTAAGATATAAGCATATCAAGAACCTGTTGCCTAGCGACGGGCGTGATCGATTGCGTATTCTGAAGAACAATACTGCTTTTAGGAGGAGATAAAAATTAAAAACGCAGATTTCTGTAAACGCTGTGATCTCCGCATTACACGTGCTTTTTACAGTATACACTAGTGATGTCAGGCTCGACAGTGGCCTTTAAAATTTAGATTTTTCGAGGCTTATAGTAATGTCCCGCCTACTTTCACGCGTGTCTGATGCTCGGTGCGGCGATGTTTTTAATCGATTAGTATCGAGATCCGCGACTGTCACAAGTTAGTGCGCAAACTTTTTCTTCAGACAATAGGCGTACCACAGAAAGCTCAGCCTGTCTGATCCCGATATCGTATGTGTCAAGGATTGCGCTAGGCAGTTTGTGCATAAATGAATAAATTCCACGCTATTCGAATTTTTACTCCGTTTGATAACAGTATTTCACTGCAGTTGAAGCTATGGGTAGAACTCTGGCAGACGACTAACTGCACAATGGACTGATCGCTTTAGAGTGCTCTGGCAGCACGCTTTACATTCGCCAGGTCGAATTCAGGCGCTTGGAACACATTTGTCAAATTTATTCAGAGCGCTACGCTCCAGAGTATGGAGCTCTGAAGTGCCGTCACCTTTGAGCCGGCAGCGTGATCGAGAACCGACCGAGTTCTGGTCACCCGGCTCGCTCCTCCGATCGCTCTGCATGTAGCAGCTTAACGTTCGCCTCAGGCAGGCTTTATCTGGCCCTAACAGCTGCAAGCTGAGTCAGCGCTCGTTATGTAAGAGTCGTATGTACCATAAGAAGTAAGAACAGTTGATGTCCTTTTTTTCTTTGTTTCGTGCAGCGCATGCAAAGGCATGTGGTGGACAGGTCCCCCTATCATGTCGTATACCGCGCCGTTTACGTAGCGGTCTTGTGGCGGAGGCTAAACTTCAGTCTGTGCAAGCGGAAATCGTCTTTCTCCCAAACGCGGATGTCCCGGTCGTTGCGATCAGTCACACATTTGGGGTCACGCTTATACAAACGCGCAAACATCAGTTTGCGGGCGCTGCACTGTCAGGATAAAAACGAGTCGCTCTAACAGCACGCACACACGCACGGAAACGCGTGGTCGGGTGCTCGCGCACCGAACAAAATGTCAACGGCACATAAAAGAATGGCGTGCATTTGATTCGAGAAATTGAACAAAAAAATATTCAGAAATAGGACGGGATGTACGCTCTGTCATAACGGTACCGCGCAGTGCCGTGGAAGCGATCCACAAGCTTAACTCTACAAGACCTTAATAATGCAGGGGCGGGCTCGGGCCAATGGCGTGATGCAATGACGTCATCGTAGCCCCACCACTAGCCAATCACTCACGGTTCTTGCGTAACTGCAGCCGTGTGCATTGGATCACTCAATGGTAGAGTATCAGCTCTATATAGCGTCGGCAACGATGCACCGTTTTAGGGAGGCATGGCACAGCAACAAATTATGCAATCCTTAACACAGGCGGGCCGCCTATCCATGCTTCCGAGTCCATAAAAACGCGCAGAGTGTAACGACGTTGTGGGAGGATCGGAGGCGGAAGACTGTTCTTTTGGCACCGGAAACTGGCCATCTCTTTATTAGAGGTCCCGAGTTCCGGAGGAAGTTGCGGGCCAGACAAAGTGAATGATATACACTGCGTACGGGTTTTCGTGATGGTAGAACCAGCGCCGCGGTGGCAGTGGCTCTTTGTTCCAAGCACCGTTTCTCACCGACACGCGAAGTTCTCTAACGGATACGCGCACCCGTCTGGCTTTCTGCCTGCTTCCGAAAAACAAAAACAAAAACATAGTGCTTGTGCTTTTTGTTAGTGCGTCCGGTCTGGCACTCACTTTGAGGAGCAGCGGAGATTCGGTCCACTGAAAAAGTTAGTGGGACGGTCAGAGATGTTGACACGAGCTCTGTGTCGGTGGAGGCTGATTCGCTAGAAATAGCGATAACATCAACGTCGAATGAGCTGGTGCTCTGAATGAAGCAGTGTTTGCTATGGGAGTCACTATGGGAGCCACGGTCGCTGACTAGTTTATTTTTTTACTAGTGTTTTGCATCTGATAACACCAACGCAGTTCACATATACCCACCTATAGATCGGCATTTCTGATTATGTATATGCTTTGACAGGTATACAGCCACTAATCTATCATGACGCTGAGAAAGCGGTAATTATCATCACCCTGAGGTGCCCTTATACTCACCTACTTTACTGAGAGTACAGTTTCTACACGTAACGTAGTCGTACTTAAATTTTGCTTTGTCAAGGGCACCGCAAATTATTACGAGTATGTTATACTTCGGGCACCTGCAGTTCTCAAATGAAACGATAACTTGGAAATGTGTGAAGAAATATTTATTTTAAATGCATTTAGGTTATGCTGAGCACTTGCACTTCATAGCGGGCATTCGGGCAATGATCAATCAGTCACGTATTACTGCTAAGCAATTATGTGAGCGACCTTGTAAATAAACTGATTTCATCTGTAATATGTAACGATTTTATCTGTACTTACTGTCCGTTGCCTACAAAGTATTTACTAAGGTAATCGCAAATAGAATCAGGAACACCTTAGACTTCTGTCAACCAAAGGACCAGGCAGGATTCCGTAAGGGCTACTCAACAACAGACCATATTCACACTATCAATCAGGTGATAGAGAAATAACCAACCCTTATATATAGCTTTCATTGATTACGAGGAAGCGTTTGATTCTGTCGAAACTTCAGCAGTCATGGAGGCATTACGGAATCAGGGTGTAGACGAGCCGTATGTAAAAATACTGAAAGACATCAATAGCGGCTCCACAGCCACCGTAGTCCTCGATAAAGAAAGCAACAAAATCCCAATAAAGAAAGGCGTCAGGCAGGGAGATACGATCTCTCCAATGCTATTCACAGCGTGTTTACAGGAGGTATTCAGAGACCTGGATTGGGAAAAATTGGGGATAAAAGTTAATGGTGAATACCTTAGTAACTTGCGATTCGCGGATGATATTGCCTTGCTTAGTAACTCAGGGGACCAATTGCAATCCATGCTCACTGACCTGGAGAGGCAAAGCAGAAGAGTGGGTCTAAAAATAATCTGCACAAAACTAAAGTAATGTTTAACAGTCTCGGAAGAGAACAGCAGTTTACGATAGGTAGCGAGGCACTGGAAGTGGTAAGGGAATACATCTACTTAGGGCAGGTAGTGACGGCGGATCCAGATTATGAGACGGACATAATCAGAAGAATAAGAATGGGGTGGGGTGCGTTTGGCAGGCATTCTCAGATCATGAACAGCAGGTTGCCATTATCCCTCAAGAGAAAAGTGTATAATAGCTGCGTCTTATCAGTACTCACCTACGGGGCAGAAACCTGGAGGCTTACGAAAAGGGTTCTACTCAAATTGAGGACGACGCAATGATCTATGGAAAGAAGAATGGTGGGTGTAACGTTAAGGGATAAGAAAAGAGCAGATTGGGTGAGGGAACAAACCCGGGTTAATGACATCTTAGTTGAAATAAAGAAAAGGAAATGGGCATGGGCAGGACATGTAATGAGGAGGGAAGGTAACCGATGGCCATTAAGGGTTACGGACTGGATTCCAAGGGAAGGGAAACGTAGCAGGGGGTGGCAGAAAGTTAGGTGGGCGGATGAGATTAAGAACTTTGCAGGGAAAACATGGCTACAATTAGTACATGACCGGGGTAGTTGGAGAAGTATGGGAGAGGCTTTTGCCCCGCTGTGGGCGTAACCAGGCTGATGATGATCTGTAACAATATCAATGGGCAAATGTTTAGCGTTATCGGCAGCTTTTGCTTTGGCCATCCCCTTTTGCTCGATGTTTTATGTGCTCTTCACTGTAATAAGGCGGGGTTCAACTCTTTTTTTTTTCTCCTAAAGAAGTCAGGCAACTCTCGCGACTTTCGAGGGCACTCGAGTTAACTGACTGGACTAATCATCAAACGTCAGCAAACGTCGGGAGGCATCATAAAGAAGGGTAAAAAGAAGGACACCGACCACTGAAAGAATACGCACGGTTGTACTGTATCGTACGTTCTATCGCATGTCCTTAATTTCATTGGGAACAATTGTCCCGTCAGGGGCGCCGAAACGTTTTTTCTCGCATCCTTTCTTTCAGTAGTCGGTGTCCTTCTTTTTACCCTTCTTCATGATGCCTCCCGACCAGACGGGCTTCCGTCAAAACGTCGACTTCGTTAACCTTCGCCGGGCGTACGGCTAACCAGTCATTACCGAAAGTCAAACGTTGTATCACACGTCCTTGATTTCATTGTGAACAAAGCTACCCGCAGGGTAGCCGAAACGTCTTTTCTTATATTATTTCAGTGGTCGGTGTCCTTCTTTTTGTTCTTCTTCATAAGTTATTATTTCCATGCGCTTCACTTGCCACGAGAGACAATTTCATGCAAAATGTCCCGATGATCGATTACTTTTCAGCTGATAAAAAAAAATGGATAGAGAGAGCTCCTTCAGGGGAATTGGAGACTAAATGCAGAAAAAACAAAGAGGGGGAAAAAAAGACTCAACCCTTCACGCTCATTCGGGTCCTCCCCAGGTGCGCAGAGTACTTCAAGTTTCACGGAAAGTGCTTGCACACACATCTTTTTAACCTGACAAGCAGTTATTCAAATCCGCTCCGGCTCCTTCTGACAGCTTGGTCGTAAACAGCCTGGCCTTCTAGCGTGCATACGTTCTCAGCACTCCAGGACGGCCGAGGTGCCGGCAGCCTTTTCAGCGAACTTACCCGTGTGAGATGGCCTTCGTCACAAATGGAAACCTAAATGGTCCTCCCTAATCAGTCTCTTTTTGCATCGAGCGCCTGTGACGATGATGCCGCGCCAGCGCCGGAATTAGGGACTTAACTTCAAATGTTAGCGTAGTTGCTTACAAATACTGTATGCGGACGCAGTGAGAGAGCAAACGCGCATACTTTGCCACTCATTGGGGAGGCGAAGAAATGTCCGTAAACTCAAGTCGTTGAAAAATTACATTATTAAAAATTGCCTCGCTTTCGAACGGTATAGCTTACCGTAAGTCAGCCGATGTGCTTCTATTTTATGGAATTGCTCGGCATCATATCGGGCTTGCCAATTTCGGTCCCCCATGCTCGTCCATACAGTCACGCCTATCCTGGAAGCATTCCGTGCAGTTTCGCTTCACAAAACAGCGCGAGAGCAGTAGGGATGCGTTGTAATGAGTCTGCATATTATATTTAATTAGCTGCAGCGGTTCTCTACTGTTTCAGCTCGTAGTCCGCTTGCGGCCACAAACTCCCGAGTGTGGCAACGATTTAGACGTGCCCACCACATCCGCGAATCGAATTGCGACACTACACACCCAGAAAGCGCTGCCGACACAGCGCGGACCATGGCGAGCACCTCGCATCTCTCGCTAGTCGGCAACATTTGTCCGGCTGGCTTGGAAGCAGCTCCCAAAATAGCGGTCCCCTTCGGCCGCTATAATACCCCCGAAAACCGAAGCTGCAGACCTATCATGCGTTCTATAGAAATGAATGCTGCAAGTGCACTAAATGCAGCTGTCCCGTGTGGCCGTTCCAAAAACTGCAGCCGTCATATTTTGCAGGGGACAAATGTGTGAAGAGAGAGAGAGAGAAAGAGACATCCTTTCAGGCCAGGAAGCCCATTCTCGTTGTACTTGCGCGCGCGAAGAAAGATAGTAAGCGCGGGACTTCTTCACGGAAATAATTGTGCCGCATACTGAAAATGTTCACCCAACCCGTCTCGGGCTGCTGCTTAGCCGCCGCCCGTTTTCGGGAGAACCTCGGCTTACAAGCTCTTTCAGCTCGTGCCAGCGTATACCCTTGTTGAGCCCGCAGGTGAATCAGAGCCGCGCCAGCAGCGGCAGGTGTTCGTTCAATGGCGGTATCCATTTTGATGCGGACCCCTCCATCCTAGGCGGTCTGGGCTGGTGGAACGACAGCTCATCGGAAAGCTAGGAAGGAGAGAGAGAGAGAGAGTTCGGCGTGTTCACTTCCGACCATGGCTCGTGCCCCTCGCTGCAGCAGCTGCGGCTGCTTGGGCTGCGGGTTCCGCCCTCGCCTCAGCGAGCTATCGTGCAGGCCCCCCGACATTGACATAGGATGTGATAGAGGCTCGCGTGCAGCTATAGCAACGCCGGCCTTCGATCAAAAAAAAAACAAATACGAAGAAATATGACGCCGCTTCATTTCAGGGTCTCGTACGCCGCTCTCTGGAGACATTTCCTGTTTCATTTTGTCATTTCGTTCTGTTATTGGGGACCGCATCAAACTCTCTTCCTGTTGTAGAAAAGCTGTTTGAATGCTGTTGTTTTCGTTACGAGTTGTAGTTATAGTTCCAAACTGAGGTAATAAAGGACTCTGGCCGTGGTGTGTAGCGGCGAACCTTACTATGATGTTCCCAGGGGCCGTATAACTCCAGATGTGCGTTGTTGATAAATTTGCCATACGATAGATACGTTGATAGATTAGTCGTCACGTCTATATGGGAAGATACGCGGCGGGGAACGTTGTGTTGTTGGAGCACGGTGTTGTACGGGTGAGGTATGGGGTCCATCTGTAGGTCATGTTCTTCGTCTTGTTGCGGAGCCAGAGTGGCCTATCCTCTGGCGACAATATCAGCTTGGTAATTTCCGCCAAAGCTTTTGTGGCCCCAAAAATCCACACAGCTTTTACTTCGGAAAAAATTGACGGGGCACAGTCGAAGATGCGGTGGTCTGCGGCGGAGGTCTATCCTTTGGCAAAGTTGCGGCTCGCAGCTTGAAAGTCCGTGATGGCCATGATGCACTAATGTGCGGTGCGGGTGTGCTGATGGCGAGGTCAACGGCCACTTTCTGTGCTTGCGTGACAGTGATAAAAGCGAGAGGGCACCTGTTTCTCCCTATATCCTCTCGTGGTAACTATTGCTTTGAGACTGTAATGCCTCCGCAATCGGGCCGCCATTCCCCATTTTCCTCTTAGTATACCATATAACACTACGCAGGCGCTTTGCGACATTGTTCCGCCTTCAGGATCGGAAATGTGAACATGCCGGTTATAACGTTTTTTTCGCCGGATTATAAAAAATCAGTCGTCATAGCACCGTAGCCGTCCTATTGACATCATCGCCGTCATCGTCGTTGGGTGCCATCGTCACCCACACGCTTGCGTCACACACAACCGCTTGCCTTTCACAATGCTTTGCACCGCTCCAAAGGATGCTGCATAGCTGGCTACCTGCAAAATGCTTCGCGTCGCGTCAAACCGGGCAATACGTGAAATCTGCAAAGTGTTTTGTATTGTTCTTAAACAAAAAGGAATACGTAAGCAAGAGTACGTTTAAGGGGTAATGGCGGTAAACTTCAAACAGGTACCCGGTGCTTGATAATATACTGTGAAGGTATCTGGAGGCTGACATTCATGTGGAGGTAAGATAGCATAGACCGCTGGTGGGACATCTTTCTGCGACGAGACAGTGACTCTGAGCTTCGGTGCTCAGACAAAATCAGAATACAGGCCTTCATTCTAGAAGTATTGCTCTCAAAGAAACCACTCGATCCGACCGTTGGATGGCCTAGACAGATGGCAGCGAGTTCCCGTCGCAGTGGACGCTTATAGTCACATAAAATCGAACGTGCTCCCGGGAGAGACCCATCGAGAATACGACACAGTCATTCGTTGAAATTGTATACGTGGATGTTATGCGGTGCATCGGGTTTTATTATTTGTTTATTTTTACCAGAGGTTGCGCTTTTTGACGAGTGTAACTCCATGTCGCTTGCTCTGGGTTTGTAACACATGTCCTTGTAATCTTGCCCTTCTCTTTGGTGGCTTGCTTTCACGTCGCCATTGAGTGCCGCTTCTCCTTATCCTTGCTGGAATTTGATGAACACCTTCACTATTGTTATCTTTGTGCCTGTTTTTATGTTAATGCAAAGCTTTTAGGATATGTTGACTCCTTTAAACAGCAAGCGCCGGCTCTTCTTCACGTAGATCGAATATATACTAAAATGAGATAACAGCTGGCACTTAAAGGGGCCGTGAACCACTTTCTATCGAAGAGGAGAAATGCGTTTGAAGTTAGAATAGACTGTTTCCAAATACTTTGGCGCAAAAAGTGTTTCGATGCATTCAGTAGAAGCGGAGTTATTGGTAATCAAACGTGGCCTTCGCGGTGTTTCCGCTCCTTCCTCAATGACTTGCACTACGGATCGTACAGCGGAGCGGGGCGTGCCCTACATTGTTCCACCTTCGAAATATCAGGTTGGTGCACCGTTCAAATTTGATTTAGGATGTTAAGGTAGGTGCCACTACTTCTGATTTTGGCGCCAACGACGCGCCAGACGAAGCCAAACGCGATTGTCCTCAGCCAACCGCAGTGCTCTTAGCTCGTGTGCTCGCGTCGGCACACCGGCACACAAAGGTCGCAGCCGCACCAACATGCGACTGTAGTGCGTATGCGCACAGTGTGTGCACGACATGCATGGCTTGAGTGGGTGCTCGCGTTCATATATGCCACAGTCTGGCCATTCTACGCGGTGCGGAGACCGGCTCTGTCCTTCACCAACTTGACCGACGGACAGTAGCCACGTCCAGCTTGCGCATTATTGAAGCGCTATCAATTAGCCTTCCAAGGGGTCTAACGAGAAGCGGCCAGGAGAGAGAGCGCGCTGGCAAACGTGCGTGTGGTCGAACCTTTAGTTTCGCATGGTTCGAGGCCATAGTTGAGCGTTCAAAACTGGTCGAAATTAGCGAGGTCCACCGTCTACGACACGAATAAGCAGGGTGGCCAAAGTTTAATTCCGTATGGCAGCGCTCTAGAACCGCGCTTCGTGCGAAAGAACCGTGCGCACGGACCGTGGCGAAGTGAGTGGCATCGGCTTCACATTGCGTCATCAACTTTGACGGTGGCACACGGAAAGCAAGCACCGTCATCCCTGATAAGCGATAGGCTCGACGCACACGGTTGAGAGCGCTGCAATGCGATAGCGCACGAGCGCGGTCACGTGGTTTTATTTCATATTTGGCGGGCTCTCTTTAAACGCCGGAAAACATCACCACGCAGCATGTAGTGTACGTTGCCACAAAAAAAATAGATCGGTCGTTTTGAAGTGCCCTCTATCACGTAACCAAACGCACTTGGCCCTATAATGAATATTAAAAATGTTGAATAGTTGCTATTTGTTAATTAACGAATTAAGCACATCATAAAGAATATCCTAAGGGGCACCACATGATGACAGACCATATGTCGTTGGTTTCATTCAGTTGCGGTTAACCAATTCGTTTAAGTACTTGGTTCAAGTTACGTGAAACACCCTGTATAACAGACAGGGGCGTAAAGTCATCCTGCATAAATACAGATTGTTCATGACAGACTCCACATAAAACATATGGGCATGCAGGTACATTCAGCTCACATGGATGCCCCAAATACAGCAAACACGAAGTCAGGTTGCAGAAATTCACGTAAATCCAGAAACAGAAAGGGAATACAAATGGCCACCGATGATTTCCGACAATATTACTCCCTTCCAGAGAACATCAAGAAAGAAGGAAGAGGAAAGGTAGGGATGTTAACCAGAAAAGAAAATGTGGTTTGCTGCCCTACGTTGGGGAACGGTGGAGGGGAAGGTAAAGAGGTAAGAAAGTGGAGAAAGAGCAAGAGAGTGCATGCACACGATCACCGCCGGTCGTTCCCATCGCAGTCTATCACAGCACAGAATCACTCGTAACACTATACAAGCACCGATTCAGGCTTCAGCCACCTGTACAGATGTGTTGGCTTGAAAAATTGTGGCAGTACCCTTATCGCCCTCAGTTGCGATGGCTTGTGAGACCGGCGTTTTAAAATGATTTCCTCGCCATAAATCTCACGAGGGTGAGTAGCGCTCGCCTTTTTAATATATCTGTTGGTTTCTCTTTCTTTCGTTGCCTACTATACCTGGTTTTGCGTCCTTCGCCCATGAAACTGGCTTATATAGGACGGAATGCTGACCGACAGGAGCACGAGATACAGAACTCATAAGGAAAAAAGCGCAGCGTATACATGACGTGCCACTACTTCATGTTTAAATTATCATGTTTCATGTTTCATCAACACTACATGGTTAACTAATCAGCATTGCCACGTGCTATAAGAGATCTAGAACAGCCTTCCTCATAACATTGTCTGTTTATCTAATCGTGATGCGTTTTCTTCATTTTATTATTTTTTTGTTAATAACGTATAACGATGTTCGCAAGTTGCTTTCTATGTCCATTTGTTCTGATGACTTGCTTCATTATTTACTTTCAAATGTAAGTACAGGAATCGTTCCTTTCTTCAATATACGTCGGTCTTGTTGGATGATGTAACACACATTGTTGTTGTCTCTCATTGTCAGCTTTTACTTAGTGCTCCCTCTTACTCAATGCCCTTTAACGGCCCGGTAAGGTAAAATAAATAAATAAATAAATAAATAAATAAATAAATAAATAAATAGTGTTGCCTTTTGAAATTTGGTTATTATAGTGATGAACTGAGGAAAGGGAGGAGAAAGAACTGAAAGATGTATTTATGGTTTTACTTGATGGAGGAGACCTTACTATAAGCAGGCTTTACGAAAGTCTGCTTATTCCTAACGGAATGACGGGCCGTGACAACTGCAAGGCATGTGGCGTAGAAGAAAACCTGAAACTCCTACTGTGTGACCACCCATCGTGCGGACAGGAGAGGCTCGACTTTGGGACAGACGATATGCCTTTTACAGAAGAGAAGATTCAGGGCCCGTCCGTAGCCACATGCGTCAGCTATATGCAAAGTCACGAATGCGCTGCTGCGCTTCTTGAAGGGCACCAGCCTGCACGACCGCTAGTGATGAACTGACCACGAACACTACAATGAGTGCGTGTCCGTGCAAAGCATATGAACGTTCTGAACGTCTCTGACCAATTTGCAACCCGCCCTGGTTGCTCCGTGGCTATGGTGTTGGGCTGCTGAGTACGAGAACGCGGGATCGAATCCCGGCCACGGCGGCCGCATTTCGATGGGGGCGGAATGCGAAAACACCCGTGTGCTTAGATTTAGGTGCACGTTAAAGAACCCCAGGTGGTCGAAATTTCCATAGTCCTCCACTATGGCGTGCCTCAAAATCAGAAAGTGGTTTTGGCACGTAGAACCCCACAATCTTTGACCAATTTGCCAGTTGACAAATTTGCCAGTGGACAGCTGAGGTGTCCGCGTGAACGCCGGGCAGTAAAGATACCAGCGCAGCCTCGCTTTCCTCATTTTTTGAACAACAAATGTTAGTAATGTCATCGAATAACAATGTTTGAAAGATATGACACTTTGTATAGAACTTTTTCCTTCCCTTTCCCTCACTAATACATCTGCGGTGAACGTGTAGTGGAAACTCTCAACAAGAATTTTGCGGAAAGGAATAGAAAACAAATTCGTCGTTATATGACGCGTGCGGTTACCGGAGGAGGGCGATTATCGAAGATCTCTGACAAGAGTTTTGTCCTGTAGCGGGGATAATTACGATTGTGATGACAAGTGGGATGTCACTTCAATAATAACAACAAACGCTAACCGCACTTACATTTGAACATCGGCCTATTTTGTATAGGCACTTCGCTAAGTGCTACTTATCCTCTTGAAATCTCTAAAGCGCTACTTTAACTATTCTTTAAAATTTTCGACTGCACACGAAATACTAGTTCAAATGGCATTACAATGCGTCATTTTCGGCTGCTGAACTTTCAAATCAAGTACGGTACGTACGTCCAATCGGCAGCTCGGCAATGGTTATCCCAGGAAGCATGCGACGCTAATTGTTCATGAACCTCAATAGTCATAGATGTTACGGTGTTTTTGATAGATCCGTGCTATTTGTCATAAGGGCATCCTCGAAATGGACCGTGACGTCTTCCGTGGAAGGTCATGTGAAAGGAGCGCGCTAAAAGCATGCATCATATGAATGCACCGTCACCATATTCAATCTAGCACGAGCATAACTACATAATCCCGGATGTTGGTAAAAATTCTACCGAAGAACGTGTTCAAATATTCGTTCTATTAGAAATTGATGGCAAGGAAGAATAATTCCTATCTTAAGTGAACGATTGGACTCGCCATTTAGCCGCTTGTGAAATTATGCGCGGGAAAGGGCTACGCATGCATGCATACGATTCTGGAAGGACGACAGACCTGCTCAAGCGATTTTAGCGCTGACTTGTGTTAACTGTTGTAAGAAATCGGGCCTTAGTAACTGCACGTAACAGACGCCATTTTGTTGGGTCTAGCTATCCTATTTTCTTCCCCTATATTTTATTGTACGCGTGTACTCTGCTTCTATATATATATATATATATATATATATATATATATATATATATATATATATATATATATATATATATATATATATATATATATATATTTTTTTTTTTTTCCTTTGTTTCTTCTGACTTCCCCTTCCCGCGCCTCTCACTGTAAATTACAATGCCATACGATTTATTTCTATCGATACACCATGGTGGAGGAGGTGAAAAATAACGAAAGCTCTTGACAATGTTCCCACCCCTTTACAACAGGCAGCGGCAGGCGACCATTGACATTCTAGCTGTGACTAACTAAAGAAACACGGTTGAGCTTACGTAGTGGACAATAAAAGTAATAACAAATATGCATATCAGCTCGTGCAGTTGACGGAAAGAAAAAGGAAGACGAAGACATAGGGTAGTTTGTAGTTGACAAACACTTGACTAATATCCATCTAGTCTGGGTATCTGGGCATACAGACCTAGTTCTAAATGAAACGGCTGGTTCACTGGCGAAAACATCGCTAGCTGGCCCAGCCATTCAAATTCTCCCTAAATCAGCATTGATCACAGCTGCGAGATTTCGGAGGCAAATGATGATGCAAGAATTCTCTGTGCCACCTGTAACAAGTTCCTCGGATTTTAAACACTTAATATACCCCTAGAGAAGCACTCTATGCCAATCTAGAAAATTGAAGTAACTATTAGTAGGCTTTGCTCTCGCATACTTTCTTAAATTTTTAATTTATGAAGGGCTGGTCTGGCACCTTCACCGATTTGTCATGTGCGTAGGGAAGATGAAACCATGAAACATTTTTTTTTAATTTCTTGTCGACGATTCATTAGCTTAAGAAAACGAACCCTAGAAACACCACTCCGCCTTATTGGATTAGATTTAGCTGTTCGAAATGTGCTTTCTTTGGGTGTCTCTACACTTGGGAATAGCGACGGGAAGGTTAGCGCTGCCATCCAAGATTTCCTTTTAGGATCAATGAGATTTAAACTCCCCAATACAAAATTTTTTAGACTTCTTTTCTTTCACGAAAATTGAAGTTTAATTGTTTTTACTTTATGGTCATGGTAGAATTTTCAGTTTCATAAAATCATGCAGGCTCTACAATCTATATCTTTCGTTTATAGCTTCATCATCAGCCTGGTTACGCCCACTGCAGGGCAGAGGCCTCTCCCATACTTCTCCAACAACCCCGGTCGTGTACTAATTGTGGCCATGCCGTGCCTGCAAACTTCTTAATCTCATCCGCCCACCTAAGTTTCTGCCGCCCCCTGCTACGCTTCCCTTCCCTTGGGATCCAGTCCGTAACCCTTAATGACCATCGGTTATCTTCTCTCCTCATTACATGTCCTGCCCATGCCCATTCCTTTTTCTTGATTTCAACTAAGATGTCATTAACTCGCGTTTGTTTCCTCACCCAATCTGCTCTTTTCTTATCCCTTAACGTTACACCTATCATTCTTCTTTCCATAGCTCGTTGCGTCGTCCTCAATTTGAGTAGAACCCTTTTCGTAAGCCTCCAGGTTTCTGCCCTGTAGGTGAGTACTGGTAAGACACAGCTGTTATATACTTTTCTCTTGAGGGATAATGGCAACCTGCTGTTCATGATCTGAGAATGCCTGCCAAACGCACCCCTGCCCATTCTTATTTTTCTGATTCTTTCCGTCTCATGATCCGGATACGCCGTCACTACCTGCCCTAAGTAGATGTATTCCCTTACAACTTCCAGTGCCTCGCTGCCTATTGTAAATTGCTGTTCTCTTCCGAGACTGTTAAGCATTACTTTAGTTTTCTGCAGATTAATTTTTAGACCCACTCTTCTGCTTTGCCTCTCCAGGTCAGTGAGCATGCATTGCAATTGGTCCCCTGAGTTAATAAGCAAGGCAATATCATCAGCGAATCGCAAGTTACTAAGGTATTCTCCATTAACTTTTATCCCGAATTCTTCCCAATCCAGGTCTCTGAATACCTCCTGTAAACACGCTGTGAATAGCATCGGAGATATTGTATCCCCCTGCCTGACACCTTTCTTTATTGGGATTTTGTAGCTTTCTTTATGGAGGACTACGGTGGCTGTGGAGCCGCTATTGATGTCTTTCACTATTTTTACATACGGCTCGTCTACACCCTGATTCCGTAATGCCTGCATGACTGCTGAGGTTTCGGCAGAATCAAACACTTTCTCGTAATCAATGAAAGCTATATATAAGGGTTGGTTACATTCCGCACATTTCTCTATCACCTGATTGATAGTGTGAATATGATCTATTGTTGAGTAGCCTTTACGGAATCCTGCCTGGTCCTTTGTTTGACAGAAGTCTAGGGTCAGGAACACCCTAGACTTATAGCTTACCTATTATATAATGTTTACGTATCTTACACTTTACTATAACTTACGCGATTGTTGGTCTATCCCCCAGAATGAGTATGCGCCAGCAGATCACAAGGATCTACGTCTACGAACAGAGCACTGATAAGAACATTTTTTCTAAAGAATAACATTTCGGACTAATAATACAAAAAAAAGGAATAATTCATGTAGAACCAAGTTACTTACGTTGGGTATATTAATGTGCGCATCAGATAATTTGTTTAAATGCTAGTGGTAACTGATATGCTAATGTGTCGCACAAATGATTTGTTCTGACTGCTGGTAACAACCATTATGGTTTGTAGCGGTGTAAGTATGGCGATTCTCACAAATTCCGTGGAGCTAAGCGAGAAGTGTCTTCCAAGTGGCTCCTTTTGTTCATTTCTATACGTGCGTCACAGTTTCTACGCATACAAGTTAAACAGGGTTATAACTATTTCGTCTCTGATTATTTGTTTTATGTAGTGTCTCCAGGGTAAATTAAAATCAATGCGAAGCGCACGCACCTCAAAGGTAAACGAACCGCATGTTTAGGTTCTGGTTAACCTCCTTCATCTCTCGGGTCGCTCGTATCTCTACATTGCACCTTTGGTTCTCACGACAGCCGACATATGCAGATGACGTCAGCACTGCAAGTGCGCAAGGAACACGTATGTTTCGTCCGCATGTGGCATTATACTGGGTTTTGCGCTTCTTGGTTTGGCACATTGTGAATTTTGAGGCGTTACTAGCACGACGTCGGCGGCAACAAAAACACAGCGCTGTGTGATGTTATTTTCGGTAGCAAGACACGCACGCTGGAGAACAGAGAATCAAGCTGTCGTTGGAGAATAATTGTCCTTTATTAACACGGAAAGCGCGAAATGCCCGAGGATTTGTTGCTTGTTGGGCCGTCCGAGTGGTTTGACTATAGCGCCCCTCTTGTAGCCTTTGTGCTTCTCAGGATTTGAACACGTAATCTTCTGTACTTGCGTAAGATCGACTGAGTGCGAGGTTGAAAACTGAAAGAGAAGCTGACCTTCTTGTTTCGTCAGTTTTTGGTAACGAATGGTAAGAAAAATGTATAAGGACCACTTTGATTAATTCGCATATGCGATCATAAATATCCTCCGCAAAAATGATAACTGTATTACCATATACTTTTTCAATCCCGGGAAGAGCTGGCGTGCAGTGTGTATAATACACAGAGTGTGGTTTAAATGGGACCCCGTTATAATGAAGACGCAGCCGACACGATAATATATTTGTTGTATTCCATATTCGCTACCTGCTGAACATCGCAGATGTACTTCGTTACACGCGAAAATTTCTTATATCCGTCTTTTGTTATAAACGACGTCCAACCGTATACTACTCTTGTGCATGGCTAAATTACTTTGTGTCTTCAGTATCCGCTCCAAGAATATCTGAACATGGTGGCCTTCTTTTCTTCGCATAACCTGCAAAAGCTACTGATTTTTGACTGTGCGACATGCCGTGTTATATATTAAAAGAAAGAACGAGAAATGAACATTTCGGCGCAGAACAGGTAGGTGTCGGCGTGCCAGTCATGGGCTCCGTCAGCAGCGCGCGCAAGTGCAGTTTGCGCCATTTCCCGCGCCTCAGTTACAAGCACAATACATAGTACAATGTACGGCACATACTACATTGCATGCATGAAGGCACAGCACTCAGCGCTGTGTCACGCGTCTGGCCATTGTTTGGGTATTATTTTTGCCACCGCGTAACTGTCACTGTTAAACCATACTCAGCACCAGAATTAAAGCACGAATCCTCGTTGCATCGCGAATGTTAGTGAGCCCCCTAATTTTTACGTCTCTCTTCACATGCCGGTAAGCTCTGTTCCGAGGAAATGCGAGATAGCGTTTATCCATATTATAGCTGGAGAGAAGTCTGGTAATATGTATTACTCTAAATTCTAAACTTGTGCAAGCTGCTTAGTCCGTTGACGAGACCGAGTTTTTTTTTCCAAGCGCGTGGTTAGATAGCGGAGTCAGCTGTCGGTAGTTTCCACTTGGCATTTGGCATTCCGAACTTAGCTTTGCAGAAAGTACGCCTCTGGCAGGAGAGCAGCAGTCTTGGCGTTATTGCGCAGCTAAGTGAACTTGACATTACGGCGACCGTTGTTTTATTTCGCAAAAAAACTGCCTGTCAGCAGCATCAAAGCATTGCGCCCTTTGTTGCGGCGGGCGATCTCTGACAGATAGATAGATAGATAGATAGATAGATAGATAGATAGATAGATAGATAGATAGATAGATAGATAGATAGATAGATAGATAGATAGATAGATAGATAGATAGATAGATAGATAGATAGATAGATAGATAGATAGATAGATAGATAGATAGATAGATAGATAGATAGATAGATAGATAGATAGATAGATAGATAGATAGATAGATAGATAGATAGATAGATAAAGAAGGCAGGGGTGTAAACCAGTCAAGAGCTGGGTTGTCTACCTTGCGCTGGGAGAAGTGAGAAGAGGAAGAGAGAGAAGGGAGAGATAGGGGTTATAGAGACGTGCACAGACAGTCATTGAGTCAAAGCTGCTCGTGCAAACCAGACGTTCTAAAAAAGCACAAAAGTACCTTCACTGCCTTCTAAGCCGATGATCGGTGGGGACGGTGCTCTAGTACTGTCTGTTCACTCAGAGGACGATCGTCTACATTTATCAATGTGTTGGGCAAAGATTGTCTTTGTGCTTGAAATTGAGGACAGTGGCACAATAAGAGGTCAATGTTCTCCTCGCATCCGCAAACATCGCATGCAGGTCTATCAGCCATTCCAATTAGGGCTGAGTAAGCTTTCGTGAAAGAAACTCCCAGCCACAATCGACACAGAAGAGACGCTTCGCGTCGATGCAGTCCGGCCGGAGGTCTGATTTGCAGTGAAGGGTCTAGTCTGGGCAGTCTGGTGCGCCTTGTATGTGCGGTATTCCACTCTGCTAAGTAGAGTGACGATCTCTGAGGCTAGCAATACACCTTACGAAATGTTGTGGAAGTGCACACTAGTCCGTTTCTAATATCAGTTTTAGGAAGCCCACGTTGCATAGCCGGAATGACATTTCTCCGTGCAGCTTTTCCCTTGCTCCTTGTCCAATATTCTGGCCTGCAGCTGCAGCACGGCCGGAAAGAAAGGCCACAGCGAACATCGAAGGCCAGCATAGGCGCGAGGGAGCGTAAATAAATCTCTTGTATTTTTTTTATTTCTGTCTTTTCCTGTGAGCTCAGCTTCATTTAAGGGCGCTCTCCCAGAATGGAGCAAATTTGCGACCTCTTTGTCCTTACCGGCACCGCGTACTGCCTACTATATTGCTGTTTTCTTTTCTTTTTGTATATGGTAAGTACTTCGCGAGAAAATGTGGCAAGGCGGCAGAAAGAAAAAAAGAAAGCGGCTAAACACAAGCAAATGTAAAAAGAAAAAAATAAACTCGCGTAGCGACAGGCCGAAGCAGCAGGTGTTTCCATGCTGCGCGGCAGTTTGTTCAGCCGCCGACTCGCCTAGCTAGGCAGCCTCCCTCTCGCCGTACTCACGTGTGTCTCTCTCCTCTCAGGCTGTGTTTGCGCTCGCGTTTCTCATGCGAGACATCCGCGGCTGAAATCCCCTGCGAGGATCCGGCACCTGCGATCTTCCACTCCTGCCGCCTCTGTTCGGGAGCAGCGACGGGTCAACGAAAACAACCGATAGACGGACAACTCGCGAGCTCGAGGCTAAAGCTCATGTGCGCCCCCCTGATTCGGTGACCGTGCTCTGACATATAAAGGTGCGTCGTGCACTCATTCGCGACCTGCTGTTTTTTTTTTTCTGAGTGGATATTTGTTCTTGGTTCCCATCCGTCGAGGATTACCACCTGAACACGAAGACACCCCGCTCTCCTCAAGCTCGGTTAACGGATGTCACTGTGAAGCGAATGACTCGGCAACAGAACGACGTATGCAAAGAAGACTATAACAGCGATGCGTGATCATCTTTGAAGTGTTAGTTGAGTGATGCGTTCTTCACCGGATCAGTGGTGGCTTTCCGGCTGTACTTCACATGTTGTAACGGGTGATGCGTGAAAGCACTTCCACTTCTGCGATGGCATGTTTTGGCCCTTCTGGACGTTCAGTACCGTCGCGCTTATAAACGGGATGTATTGTAGGAGAGACTTATCGAATGCCGACTCGAATAAGAACTGTGCGAACTCGCTGCAAGCTCCGAAGGAACCTCGTTGGCGATAGCAGCGATCGACAAGGACCACCGCGCGCAGAGCGGCTGCGGTGAGTGCATTCGCGGAAGCAGCGGTGCGTTCGGCTTTCCCGTGAGAAGATTCCTCGCCTTGATTCCTGCGAGCGGTCACGAAGAGCTTTAAGCAGTCAGCGAGGACATCGAAAAAATTCCCACCTGTATCACACTCTTTCCACCTACAAACAAGACTAAAGAGGAGCTACTCCGTTCCTCAGGACTTGTTCCCGAAGGAAGTGCTGTGTTGGCACGGCCAAAGAGAGACGTTATGGAGAGACGCTAACGACGTCGCTTCGATTACGCCTTCCGGAGTCTTCGTCAGCGCACCGATAACTTCCCGGCTAGAAGACTCGCCATGCCAGGGCCGTTCCTTTGACTGGGCGTCCGCAAAACCTCCGAGAGCGGGTAGTCGCTGCCGGCTGTCGTCGCGCACACCCGCGGTGCCGCGTAGCGGTCGCGACAGAGAGCGAGCGGCGAAGATTGCGGGCACGATTCCGTACAGCCCCGTTAACTCGCCGACTCCAGCGTTCACGGCAGCGCAGCCAAAGGCCGATAAAAACAAACAAGAAAGAATACACCCCTCCACCCACCGAGCCGACCTCCGTCACAACCAGCTGATAAGCGCGCCGACGCACGCGGCCCGTATATACGACGACGGGGCGATCACATAGCGCAAAGGGGGGAGTACTATCAAGCGCCTCCCGACGCTCCGTTATTATTATTCCTCGCCACGGTCGTTCGCTGACGAGCGAGCGAGAGCGCCTGTGCGGGGATACACTGCGCACCGCCGACCCTGTTGTCGAGAGCGGGGGGTGCACCGCGCACTAGGCGAGGAGGGGCGCTCGCCTCTCTTTTCGGGCAGCGAGGACTGTGGACAGCCAGGCGTCGGCGACGGACAGCAGCCGGCAAGCGGGACAGCCCAGCGGGACTCTGTCGCCGAATCCGCCCCGGAAACGTGGACGTTTTGTAAGGCTCGCCGCAGCACGCACGTCGTCGCCACCGCCGCTGGTCGCGGCTGCTTCTCGCACAGCATTGACTTGTGAAGCACGCGCGCCCTCGAGCCTGCCGTGCGAGCGACGTTCACGGCTTGCATTGGCATCGCGCGGTCTGGGCGCGCCACACGGCAGCAGAAGCAGCAGCAGCAGCAGGGAAGGAGGAGCGACGCATACGACACGGCCTGCCTGCCTTTGCCTGCTCAGGCAGCCGTGAGCAGCGCGGCGAACGAGCCCTACTATTTCTTTTCTTTTTGTTCTTTTTGTCCTCGGCAGCGGAGCAGCCAGCCACGGCTCTCGACGGCGAGCGTGCATGCGTGCCGCATCGATCACGCTCGTTTGGAAACGCGAGATGCTTGCGCCCGATTGTCCCTCCTCAGGCATGTGAGACACCTGTTCCACGCCGACGTTGCCGCTGCTGGAGCTCCTGCAGTTGCTTGCCAACACTTCTACGGTTCCCGCTTCTTCCAGCGCCGTAGTTCCGATCGAAGCTTCAATCTAACGCATTGGCCCAGTTTGCACCGTCGGTGCTGCTTGCTCCGTTGGAAGCATACAGTTGGCCGCCGACCGACAAGCGTACGACTCCGAAGTCCTCCAGTGTGACCCAGCGGCTACGTCGCACCTCTGCTCGCCTGTTCGGCGCTGGGTGTTCGGCCAGTGGTGGTGAAGCTTTCGTGAGTTTACGAGTCAAGAGCGTGCGCGTGTGTGGTGCCTCGTTTCCCGCTTGTGTCCGTCCGCGTTTCGTTTCGCGGGCGCCTGACAGAGAGGGTCTGTTCGCAGCCGTCGCTTCGCGAGTGTCTGTGGTATAGGTATACGCACGGTGTGGTGCGCGTGTTTCGTGCTGTGCGATGGATACGCCGGACAGCAAACAGCAGGCAGGCAAGCCGGGTTCGGTGACGTCGTCCATCCAGTCCGCCTTCAAGGTCATGATGAACCGGCACATATCGTGGCCCTGGTCGCCACGCCTCGTCTACCACGTTAACCCAAGCGTAAGTCCCAGCGGGAGGTGAAAAATTGTACCTTCACGCTTCTCGTGACTCGAGAACGGGATGTCGGGGCAGCGTCTCGTGTAGGCTGAGGTAGCGCGAGGAGCTTGGCATCTCTACTGGCTGTTTACAATCATGAATGTCAATTCGGTAACCGCGATCCCAGTTCGGTGCATGTGGAATTTGCGGACCCGTAGCAAATGATTGGGTGTAGATGTACTGCGCTCTCTTCGTAAATGGCTTTATACGATGTCTTACAGAGGCTCGGATCTACGCTGGTAAGCGTTGCACGTGACTGTAAGAGCTAATAGCGCAAGCAGACGAGGACCACGAAGAATGACACGACCGCAATACGACCTCGTTCGCTGTAGTCCTTGCCTGCTTGCATCGTCGCTATTTCAACAATGAATTACCACTCTATCTAAATTTTCCTGCTGAGCCGAATGGGCGCACATTAACAAACCTACAAAAAAGAAAAGAAAAGCTGCTTCCGCGGGTAACTTACACAGTAGGAACGCTGGCACAATCTCGCCGTTAAGCAACTCGAAAATGTATTTCTAGTATTCATAAGCCTTACTAAATTGATCCTGCTGTCTACGTCACCTACTACGAAGGATCACGTGAAACAAAACATGGAGTTTTTGATAGTGCGAGCCCACATCACGCTGAATTTTAGCTGCCCACAGGAAGCCGCAGTTCACCATATGAGGAGAAAAAAAGATATCCCGGGTTCGCTGTTCGGTCGTGTCGTTGGCCACGCCAACAAACAGGCCACGTGGATAAGAATTGGAGACATACGCAAAGCGCGTTCTTTTCGATTCCGCCGCTATAGGCCTACTTGTTTTTCACGCCGCTGCACTGCTAAAACGTCACGGTCTTTCTCTTTTCTTATACGGCAGGAGTGCGTGACGTTTAACCAGAACTGGACGTCGCCTCGTTTCCCTCCGCTTGTGATTCCGTGCGTGAAATGTCGCCGTGCTCTTTTGTCGCAGCGTCGCTATTCGTCTTCAGAAAAGGCAAAATAAAGTTTGCAGGAGTAAGGACTCCGACCTTTAGGGACAAGTGAAAACAGCGTGCACCTCGCGTCCGTTTGGTTATTCGCACTGACCGGCGTAAGCGGTTCGTCCTGCCACACTGCATACGGCGACAAAACATAGTGACGTCAAAAGGAGGGAAAAGGTCGTCATTGCATTCCACTAAGACGAGAGATCAAGCTTTTTTTCTAATATTTGTTTATTTATTTATTACACTCAGCGGGCTAACCATGACGGTAAGCACGGTGGCTCCGTCAAGTGCCGGATGTACTGACGTTACTGTATTTATAATTGACGCAAATAATCTCTTGGAATGTCGCCTGCGAATGCCATCTCCATTGTCAGTGCGCTTCTTGCCTCCTCATACAAACCCGCGTTGCCATCAGCAGTTACGATTCGCCGTTATGAGCCTGTCAACAGGCCACTTAATTTTCTGAATAGACGGATTCATTAATGTATTCAATTACGTTGTTGACATCGTTTCACACAGGCTTCAATAAGTATGTGACGCATATTTGCAAATGTGTCCCACTTGTAAGTGGACCTTGCGTGGAATAATGTCCTCGAGTGTCGGCTCTTCCGTCGGTCGAGCTTCTCGCCACCGTTGCTGTATGTCACCGTTAATATCGTTACGCGTGAGTTTCACAAAGTAAAACATCCTAATTTCGTTTCACGTAGGTTGCACCAGCTATGTGTGACATAATTCCAAACATGTTCTACTTAGTGGAACTAGGGCGGAACGACATTAACAATATAACGGTGCTTCTGACAGGATCGCGGTTCGTCGTGCTGCCGAACCTGTTGCAAGCGAAGAAGTGTGACGTAAGAGAAATACGCGTGCGTGACGTCCCAGCTATTCGTGCGGCATCGCAGTTATGTCGGGCGCAAAAAAAGATGGCTACTGTTCCTCACGTGAAACATTAAAGTGTGTCCATAGCGCTTTAGCGAGACTCAATAACTGCGAAATGAAACCTTTCCTCTTTGAACGCACCGGGAACGCTTGCTGCCACAGGGCCTGTATTTCTTCTTTCCTTACATGCCTAATGTTCAGAGCCCATGACATTTGTCTATCGCGTGATTTAGCCAGAACTGACAGCACTCGATGAACAGAAATGTCTAAGAGGAAGAAGAAATGGAAATACTTCGCGCTGTGCTACACGTCCTTCTTTTAAATACAAACGGTGGCATTTTTACCATAGAAGGTGCAAGAATGTGAAGAATGATTTAGCTGTAGGCCTAAGATCTACACACCTTGGAACATTTATGCACTTAAAAAGAAAGCAATCATGTAATATACGTGTACTTTTTATGCACAAAGAAAAGACGGAAGATGGTGGAACCACAAGACGAGGCTCTCCGTAGTGCCAAAAATTGAACCGAAGTTGCCCTTCTCGTGTAACGACCATACCTCGCCAATATTGCGCAAAAAAAAAAAAAAACAGTGCGCCTCTTTATATACATTATTAACCTGCACTTAAGGTAGAATCAGGTGGCTTCTAAGATCACCTTGGCCATCGCACTTGGCCATCGCACTTGGCATCCCACTGCAGATTATGTTAGTGCTAAGCCGTCAACAAGCATAGAGAGAGGGAGAGAAAAGGAGAAAGAAAGAAAGAAAGAAAGAAAGAAAGAAAGAAAGAAAGAAAGGGCAGTGAAATAAACCAGAAGTCTGGTTTACTACATAGTTTTCAAAAGCAACAAGCAGCTCACGTTTTAATTATGAGGGTCCTTTCAAATCATGAAAAGAAGGGACTCCTGCGCCAGTCGTCCTTCTGTGAAAGCAAGAGATATAAATTTACATACACAGAAACTTTTTTTTCATAAGGACTCTTAGTCCGAGTAGTTGCTGTTGGAGTAAATCTGAGTCCACCGCCTTGGTGGTGAGTCCATTTTTGCGGACCTGATAACACGTTTGGTGTGGGCTACCATCAGTGGCCATTGTGTAGGGCGCAGCTGTTACACTGGAATAGTCCAGCTCTGAAGTGTACGTAAGGGCGGGAGAAATTTTCGAGCAAATTAAAGAACGTGGGGAAGAGGGAAGTCTGGGGCGCATCGCCAGCAAGCCTTGTTCTGTGGTTCTGTCGCCTTCCGTCTTTACGTTGGGCTAAATAAGTACCACACATTTTAAATGCAATTCAACTAGCCCACTTATTCGCCTTGCTCCAGTATCAGTAATGAACAATAAGGAGCACTTCAAGCTTATATGTATTAGTTACGCACAATTTTAGCGCTACTAAACCACAGCAAGTGTGCCTTTTATGGGCGTTCATGTTTCTCCGAAGCCGACGAGTGCAGCGGCGTTTTGCACTGAATTAGTCTGTTATTCTAAGAGTCCTCAACTAACTCAAACCGAAATTTTCCTGGGCTTCGCGCTTGCGCGTTCATAATTGGACAACTTGGAAGTGCGCTAATCTATACGGACTATGCATACACGCGCATTGGTGTTTAATAAGTGTGCACTACTCCAATCAAGAATCATGGGCCTACCTATTGTCCTGGCACTTCACGCGTTGATTAAAATGAACGCGTCATGTACAGCTCGTTTTATGATAAGATAAACAAGGGAGGAATTCCTTTCTCCGTGATTGCCTTTGCGTGCCAATTAGTATGCTAATCTGAAAATAACTATCACATTCTGTCGATTCTTTCTATTGTATTACTGATAGCAGCCGCTTAGAATTGGACATGCGATTGTAAACGTGCCCCGTTTTCCCTTGGGACCTAGAGAGAGGAGCACTTTAATTAATCCTGGAAAGGGTAGCATGTTACTGCTCATGACTCGTATTCTGATGTATCCTGAAAAGTGGAACGTATAAATAGAGAGCAAGCCATGATTCACGGGCAAGTTTATTTGATTCCCACAACCTAACCCTCCGGGACCTGGAAGACCAACGACAACTCGTCGCCACGGCCAACAGGGCAGTCGAAGCCAGAGGGTTCCTGGACTAAGGAGCCTTCCCACCTTACGGTTATACCCGGCCTCGCTCGGGACTCTGTTTCATATAATAAGCGTTTCTTTCTCTCTCTCCAACATGCTTGATAGCAAAATGCGAATACGCGCACGAAACGGCTTATAGCTTGGAAATGGATTCAGCTGAACCACTTCACTGCGGCTCAGAAATACCGTGTAAGCAAAGCGATTTGTGTGTGTGCCCCTCCTTATCTATGCCTTTAGGGTTGCCAATGGTTCCCTTTCAAAGCCACGTTATATGCCAGCATGCTTGACAACACCTCAACCTGGAGGCATATAGTTTTTGAATCTTTAATAGAGTATGGAACAGAATAAAAATAAGCGGTCCTGAACAAACTGTTCGCACGCTTTGCTATGTACTCAGCGCACTGAAGGTTGTGAAAAGTACAGCCTTTGTCCAAATTGTACGGGCTACTGGCGCCTTCGCGAAATTTGTTGCTCGGCTGTGTGGAGCTGTTCCCGTGGCGCTTCTGACACTCCAGGCATGTGTGTGGTGAGCATAACAGTCCCTATAGCACGTCCCAGGGGGCTGGAAGTTATGGAACGCCATCTGAACATCTTTAAACGGCCTGTAGTCAGCCTGGTCGTCGCAGGTAAGGTAGCCCACATAACGTTGCCAAAGAGTGTACATATATACTCTTTGGGGGACGACCAGCATAGGAGGTTGCTTGGAAGCGACTAGTCATCTTAAACAAGTAGCTGACAAGCGCGCATAGCCGATTGATGCCTCAGACGGTTGTACTCACGAGTCACATAGCTTTGGTAGATTGTGATGTGCCTTCACTAAGGAGCGAAAGTGTGAAAATTCCATGGCCACTTTTCTTTCTCACAAAAAAAAATAGCGCTGCTTTAACCGCCTTTCATTTGTAAGTGTCGAAAGGTGATGCTTACATTCGAGTCTGGAAACGTGCCTCGCTTAGCAGGAATAGCCAGCACAAATCAGTGACGGGGTGTCCGCCCGATAACTACTGGTTTAATTAGCCACTTGAAGAAAAAGATTGCTATGTGAGCGCCATATGACCTATAGTGCGCTGTTCTGGATATTTGTCTAAAAGGCCTCCTCCGAATAGCGGTATATCATCGCGAAAGAAAATCGCTGCCTATGAAGGATCGGTGAGCCATGCCAATTGTCGTCGCTCGCCCATGTTCATCGGTAGAGTGTCATTCGAGACGTAAGCAAGCTTTCTCTTGGTACTGTCGTATACAATTGAGTGTGGTGGCAATGAAATATTTGTGAGTAAATGGGCTGATATTTCATTGCTCGCTGCAATAACAGCGGCGCTATATGAGAAGCCGGAGGGCGACAAGCATAACTGCCGTAGGATTACTGTGAAACACGATTATAACGATCCCAGGTACAGCGAATTACGCTCTGTATCGAACAAGCGTGCAAAACAAATTCATTAAATCGGTCTGGACATTGGATATATATAGAACTCCGAGTGTCTATAACACGCACCATTAAACTGACCGCAGTTGCTTTTTTCGCTTTCACACTTATCCAAGCATACTTTCTTTCAATGCTATTACCACTCTTTAGACACTTCGCGTACACTTAAGGGGCTATCTTTCTGCCTAACTATTTGTCTGTCTTGGTCTCTAACCATTTTTTTCGTTAACTTGAGTAACTGGGCAGTCTACGGTCGAAAGTGTACAGCATCAGGCTACTCTGCTAAGGGGACACGGTTCCAAACAAACCGGCGGCCCACCTTGTGACACTGGGTGTGTGTCACTAGGTACGTGCTGCACTTTATTGAACCTATTTGGCGCTAACTTGGGTCACTACGTATGTGCTGTGGGGTATGTGACGTTCTTGAGTTGTAAAAAAAATTCTTTAAAATTTATCCGGTCTTGGGTGAAATCCAACCGGCCACATATATATTCAGGCAATCTTGTCTGAATATGTATTTGCGCAGATGCCACGCGCATATTTCGCGGCGGTGGCGGCGTCAGATGGCGCAGTGTGTTCAGTGGGAACCGCGAGGGAGAGAGGAGCCTGGCTGCAGTGGATGCCTGATGCGTGACGCCTTTCGGCCGTGGCAGAACGGTGTGTCGCCACACTGCCTCAACGCTAAACTTGATGACGTCGACATTCATGGTGAGATAGGTCCTCCCAGGAATTATTTATTTAGTTCCCACAATTCAAATGAGCTGGCACAACTTCGCTCACGGCCGTCTTTTTTAATCCAAAGTGCTTATGGCTGCATCTTCACCGGTTATCCTGACTTTACAACAAGTTAGCACGTTTTTTGGTTCGTTGCAACATGGATGAAAAAAATAATAATCGCAGATTGCCGTAGGTTGGTAGGGTTTTAAAGTATCACAGCGACCATAGAATCATCAATGATAATGTTCTGGAGTAGGCACTGAAATTCCTCTTGGACACCGAATTTGTGCAGCGTGCACATATGGCACATAAACGGACATGCACGGGCGCGGACGTCCAACTCTTTATTTTGGAATAGTCAAACCAACTTTCATATCTGCAGACACGTGATGAAATAATAGCATCACATTTGGGGATTGCCATCCAGAAACTTCAATTCTTTATCACGTCACATGCTTCATGAAAGCTAGCAACATTGTGTACTTTGTTTACCAAGAAAAACGAAGTTTCTTTAACAGATCTGGGAGATATCCTGCATATCACTTCAATTAAGGCGTGTGTACGCGTGCTTGACTGAGGCCACCTTTCCAAGGCATGGAAAAAACAAAACCAGAAATAGAGATAGTTGAGACAGTTCTTACTTCAGAAAGCTGGCAATTTGTACATCCGCATCGTTATATAGCGAAGTATAAGCGATAAAGAATCTCACTTTCTGGATTATCATCTCTAACGTGAATTCGTTGTTTGATCATACTTCTGCAAGTATGAAAGTTGGTTTGACAATTTCAAAATGAACGGTTGGAAGTCAGAAGCCATGTACATCATTTATGTTCCTTTAGTTTCCCACCTTCTCTGTTTTCCTTTTTTCATGCCTCTGCTTTATCTCTCCGCTATTCTTTCCATTTTTATTTCCCCTTACCCTTCCCCTAGGCTAGTGTAGCAAACCAGGATCTCTTCCGGTTAACCTCTCTGCCTTTGCCACTCTGTTTCTCTCTATCTCACAGATCCTGCATATGCGCGCCGCGCAAACTCAGTTTTTGCGAACGTATGTGCCAAATGCATAGTCGATGACTCAAAACACACCTCCGTGCTTCTGAGCTTCATGCGCAGTTATAATTGTTCCGAGAGTGGAACCGTTGTAATAACAGTTAAATTAATCTACCAATGGAACGCCACAGTCCGATGCCCTCTACATGCACAATGGTTACACGATTACACGATTGCCTATCGGGGCATTGGGAAGATATTTCCGTAAAACCGTATCAGTACCTCTCTCTGTGTGGAACGGAACAATAGAATAGGATCATGCGCATACATGTGTTAAGCATTGGGTACGATTCACTGTTCTCATTACTCTTTCGAATTCTCAAGTGCCCTAAAGGTTCTCTTTCCTACCAGCGTTCATCTTACATGGGTAGCTACACATCTAATCGTTGATATTCCACTAGCCATGATATTGCCCTTGACATTCAAATAAGTATGACGTAATAAATTTGAAGAGCAGTTCATAAAATCAGATTGTCTACTCTTTCAGGCCCCGATTGGGACAAAAATTAATGGAGTGATAAAAGGACGGCATGCAGTGTATTGTCCATACACCTGTTTGCCGTGCATTCGGTTATGGGCTGCTTTGGCACTGCGACGCGACTGTACCGATATTTAAATTACCTGTAGGACTTGCAGACATATAAATCTTTATCGAGTTACAAGAAATAAAGATACAAAATCTGACGAAGTAGCTTATCAAATGTATGACAAACATTTCCCTTAAATCACAACTTCAAAAAGCATCGATGCGTCTAGTTTACAACCATCAGCTCTTTAGCGATGCAGCCGTCGAAATACCGTAGACCGCACTTGTTTGAGTGTCTACAGTAGGCAGGACCAAACCGCCAAACAACATTCCAGTGCGCATTTCTCTCGTTTTCTACCCCATCCCCTTAAAAGTTTCTGTAGATCAAGTAATGCGATGTCGTTGGCAGGGAATCCCGACTAGCGACGACCAGTCCTGCCGCTAATCACGAGGCCTTGGGTTCAATGCTGCACTACGCCGGCGGCATTCCTTTCGGAGCGAAACGCTCGTGTGCAGGCCTTCGGACGTGCGTTAAAGAACCCTATATAGCACCTTCGCAGCGTGTCTCATAGCGGGAGTGTGACATTTGGTCGTGAAGCCTAGTAAGTTGATTATTCGCCGGGTGATTCACAAATGCCTACTCCTTCCTCACCGGATTAACCATAGGCCCCGAATGTGAAGTTTGTCGGTTGAGATACACGATTGCGCACCTCCTGCGTGAGTGTCCTCGTTTCTGTGGGCATAGACAAGTACCGTGCGCCACTCCGAGAAAAGAGGATTCTTGAATCCTAGTCCCAGCCGACGTCAGCCGGAGCTGTTCTAAAAGCACTAGTGCGCATGCGTGCGCGTGTGTGTGTGTGTGTGTGTGTGTGTGTGTGTGTGTGTGTGTGTGTGTGTGTGTGTGTGTGTGTGTGTGTGTGTGTGTGTGTGTGTGTGTTTGTGTGTGTGTGTGTGTGTCTGCGTGTGTGTGTGTGTGTCTGCGTGTGTGTGTGTGTGTGTGTGTGTGTGTGTGTCTGCGTGTGTGTGTGTCTGTGTGTGTGTGTGTCTGCGTGTGTGTGTGTCTGTGTGTTTACAATCATCGGGACTGAATGGAGACGCCGTAGTCGTTTTCAGTTACCTCACTCGAGCTTGCGTGGACAGGTTCTCTTCATTTCTTCCCTTTTCTCCTCATCTTTTCTGGCTTTACCTTAGCCTGGAGTGCAGTGTGTCCAACTGAGCGGTTAATCTGGTTAACCTCTCACCCTTTCTTAGCTTATCATAGCGCTGATATATTGCCCCTGTAAACTTTATTAGCATCTATGCTATCGTCGGTACCTTGGGAATGAAGCATTCAAGCCGTCGCAGCTTTTAAGCCTTCGTGCGGCGGAGTTAGATATCTGCATGTTATGTAAAGTTTCACCTTTACAAGAAGCCTGGAAGTCCCGCACATTGCGGTAATCGGCGTAAACGATGCTGAACGAAACGAAGAAAGCGCATCGATACAGGAGGGGCGCAAGTAGGCCTCGAAAGAGGTTTAGGTGAAACAAAGTCCGCAGACGTCTGAGTTGCGCAAGTGCGCTTCACGCAGACGCATGAATGAGACACAATAACACACGATGCCGTGGGGTCAATATCTGTCACGTATTCCAACGTCTTCATATACTTGAAGCACTTTCATTGCTTTCTAAGGCACTACTTTTAGTGGACACGGCGCTAACGCTTTAGCAAGTGAGAAAAAAACAAAGAAAATACCGGTTTGAGTAGTGTAAACGGAGTTCTGATTCAAGGCTTGGTCTGCGTGCAATGTTCTTGGGACAGTCGAAGAGTAGGTTGCTGTTCGTCCTCGTCGTCGTGACTGCACGAACATGTAGGACAGGGCACGCACTTAATTCGAAATAGGAAGTGCTTGGTGTAAGCACTTCCGAGACGTGAGGCGATGTAAAAGGGTGTCCATGTCTCGCAGAAGTTGGCGCTCGAGTGGGCACTCAAGACGTGGGCCAACCACATGTACAGACTAATTCTTTTGTGCTTTTTTTTTTTGTCAATCAGTTCGACGCGCACATTTCGCCCTCTCTTGAGGTCTCATCAGAGGCGCCGTGTGTCGGACTAGGATGTGGGAATAGGGCGGGTTTCGTACCTCTCCCTTCCTCTAAATTCCTCCCTCCCTCTTTTTCATATTCGAAGCATCACCACGAACAGCGACCACAGTTTCTAAAACCGTCGGACGCGGCAAAGAAAGAAAGCTCTGCTTTGGTAAGCTCCGCAGTGACTCCAGTGAAGTAGTAAACTCCGCATAACCCGTTGCGGCCACCGACCGCACCATCTAAACCCGTCGAGCCCCACAAAGAAAGCTTCGCTGTAAGTGTTACCGTGTTTAGAGTGTATCTGAACAGCGGCTTCACTGTTTACATGCACAAGGACCTTACAGTGTTTCCGCGCGCCCCTGCCAATCTCGAACCCTGAGGTCGTTGCCCTCCATGCACGGCGTCTTTTGCGGTCACCGGAACGTTTGAATCTTGTCCGAATGAATTCCACACATTCACCCAGCGCGATGTGCATTCACAAAACCACGCTATGGCGCTGCATTAAAATGTGCAGCAAATCATCAAGAATGTTTGGGCTGTCTCCTTTCGCTTCCTCTGCCTCCTTTCTCAAGTCGTATTTTCTCCATTGGATTCCACAACGCGTGTGCATATTTCGAAGGAAATCATGTTGACTCTATCATTGCTTAGAGCTCTATGACAGGTAACAATTCTTTGTATATAGTCCACCTTTTGTGCACTTTGGTTCATTTATTTGCATATTGATGAGGTGTCCCTCCTTCCTTTCTTTATGGTGGTTAAGGCTTACAATGCGTCGAAGTTTCTTACACGTGACAACTTTGTAGTTTTATGCCTTATCTATAACATTGCACTCCTGAACAACGTCGCACGCTTACACGCCGACAGCAAGTCTTCGAGAAAATACGTGATGCCGTGTCGCCACTGTCAACAGGAAACATTTCATTCTCCAGTAAAGTGCGAGAATCTCGTTCGCACCTTCTTCTTTCATTGTGCGTCGGTTTCTTTTTTTTTGTTGTTTTTTCTGTTTTTTTTTTTTTTTTGCTTGCTCACATATGTCCGCCTTATCTGCTAGGTTTCCTTCCTTCTTACTGCACTTCGTTAACGTTCACCAAACTACACAGACACTTTTCTTATTTTTTTTTTTTGCGCCACAAACCTACATTCGTCTAGAAGCTTGTCACGCAGTCTGCGGTTGTGTAAAAGCAAGCTCTGACACAACGTCTTATCCTTGAAAGTAATGAAAAAAAAAACGAAGAAATAAAAAGAGAGAGAGATAAATGAGGGAAGCAGGAAAGTAGGAAGGAAGGAAGATAGAATGAAACGACATTTAATGATGTCATGGTCAGTATTTCTGCATATATTCCGAGCGTCCCGGGCAGGGCTTAGCGCGAAATTGAGTCGTCCCTCCCGAGAGGCTAACGTCTTTAAATTCCGCGGCGTAATTTCACTCCCCGCCACATCCTTTGCGAGGTTAGTATCCTTCTCTCCTTCAGAGAAGTGTATGCACAGCTCAAGCGGCCGAGATTTCTTTTCATTACGCCAGACTTCTAATTTTAGACGCTTCGAGGCTTTGTTTTTACACTTATACTGCATAGACTAAGTACCTTCTGTAACGACGAGAAAAAACAGCGTCTACCTCGTCCCATCAAGCAAGTATATTACCATTTCTTAAGCTGGGAAGGCTGCAGCGGCCACGTGTCATAAGGCTCCTTGAGTAAGTGCATGATCCAACAAGCAATTCATGCCGACCGTACTTGGACTTAAGCTCTATATTAGAAGGAGCCCAGGATAAAGGAGCAAAAGCGGCTCGAATGACACGCTTGCATTCTTTTTTAAATTGCTTTCTTCATCGCCGGCTGGTGCGTTTTATAATAAAGCAACAGGAGTCCCGTTCTCTCATAAGCGTTCATTCATTCGTTAGAAACGTGATCCGCCAAACTGGAACCTGAATCGTGAAAGTAGGCGACAGAGTTAGTCTAAGGATGCTTTTAGCGGGGCCGTTCTTTTTTCACTCAGTTTTTTCGCGCAACACTGCAGGCCAATTTCGTCAGGATCCAACATGCGTCCCTCACATGCCCACGCCGTAGTGCATTGTCTCTCTCTGGATTAAATACCCGACGCGGCGGCTTAGTAGATTTGCTGCTGCGCTGTTAAGCTGGAGGTCGCGCGGTCAAACCCCGGCCGCGGCGGCCGCATTTATATGACGCCGAAATGCAAAAGCGCACGTGTCCCGTGCTTTGGGGCTATTTTAAGGACCCAAGGTGGTCAAAATTACTCCTTAGTCCCCACTACGGCGTGCCTCATGATCAGATCGTGGTTCCGGCATGTAAAAGCCCAGAATTTTTTTTCACGCATTCAATGAAAATGAGCGCGTGAAACAACAATTAAACCGATGGGAATGAAAAAAAAAAGAATGACCATAACAAAATAACAACAGCCAGCGTATGTTCCTAATTCTTAATGTGTAAGCCAAAATGAGGCTGGTTATGATTAATGTTATAGCACTTGGTGGTTGTTATAATTGTAAGTCCTCACCTAGCTCAGTGGCCACGTTCTTTTTATAATGCGGACCGCATTCCAGATTAAACCGAGAAAGATAATCCAAAGAAACACGAAGGAAAATACTTTCAAGAATTAACCTTACAGCACCACGGCAAACACATTGTTGTCGACATTTTAGCTTTATTTTATTTTTTATTTTCAGGTATACTGCGGTCTTAAATGAGACCAAGCAGGTGCGATTAGTAACAGAAAAAATTAGTGTTTCACTGTCGAAACATATCAAAAACAAAATGACACCCGCATAGAACAAGAATTCAAGAACACATTACAATAACAAGGTTTAGCACACGCCACACCATATTTAAAGGGTGGACACAGCATGCTCAAATGCGGTGACCGTATGTGATAAAAAGACACTGGCAGGTCAGTCATTCCACTCAGGAATTGTGCGTGGAAAAGATGAATGTTTAAAAATGTTTGTGCGAGACGAATGGAGAAGTTAGTTGCGAGAATTACGGCGACTAGATACGAGCGCTGCAAACGGCTGAATATACTTTCGCGTGTCAAGACGCAATGACCTTTCACATAGCTTTTAGCGGAATCTTGATCTTGCTATTTTTTCTTCGATGCTCGAGTGTGGGAACGTTGTTCACGCGCATAAGTGTGGATTACGAATCAGTGGACCTAAATTTATTTAATATAAAAAAAGAACAGCACGCCTTTGCACGATTTGTAGTTAATACTTATGTTTGTGTTTATTGTAGAGTGGATCCCATGCAATGCTTCCATATTCTAATTTTGGTAAAACGAAAGTAATGAAAGCTGGGAGTTTGAGCTCAGGCGGCGCCGATTTCAACTTGCGTCTTATAAGAAACTAAGCTTGCGGGTTGCAGATGCGCAAACGTCATCGTCATGCCTAGACCAGGAAAGGGTATTGCCTATGGTAACTCCCAAATATTTGTAACCGCTGACTTCTATTATCGGAGAACCGTTTATAGTGTAGGTGAAGTGCACAGGATATTTTTTGTTCATTACGCGTAGTAGTGCAGTTTTCTTTGAATTTAACTTCATCGATTATTCCGAACGCAATTCGTTCATACCTGCAGGACTGTTACTTAAACGAGATTGATCTTCGTGGCACACCACCCTGCGAAATATCACGCAGTCATCCGCAAATAATCTAATGTGAACACTGGGATCTATAGCCGAAGTAAATGTCATTGATATACATTAAACACAGAGCGGGAGCGAGTACACTGCCCTGGGGTACCCCAGAGGTAGCATGCAAGAATGTCGAAGAGAAACCACTGATATCTACGAATTAATTTCTGTTGGCCAGATATGATCCTGTCCAGTTAAACATAAAATGTGGAAAACCGAACGCCTGAAGTGTTTTTGAGTTTTCCGTGTGGTAACACGGTTGAACGCCTTACTAAAATCAAGCAATAATAGGTCAACCTGTCCCGGAGAATCTAAAGCTGCAGTGCCAATTCGCGAATACTGGTTGCAAGCTGCGCATTAGTTGACAACCCCTTACAGAAACCATGGTGGAATTCGGAAATCAAATTGTATATATAGTTTCAAGAAATTTGTTAATAAAGTGTTCGATAACGCGTTCCAGTATTTTGCAGCAAGTGAATGTTAGGGAAATGGTTCTGCAGTTTTCTAGATGCAGACGATCGCATTTCTTGTTAATGGCGGTCACCCGAGCCACGCTCCAATCATCAGGCAATATAGCAGAGTTCAAAGATAGATTAAAGATGGTTGTCAAGATGCTAGAGATCGGTTCAGCATATCGACTCAGGAAGGCATTAGGAATACTGTCGGGACCCCCAGACTATTTTGCTTTAATGCTTAATACCAAAGACAAAACGCCTTCGTACGACGTCAAATTTGTTTCGTTGCAAGACGAGCAAGAAGGTCGTTGCGGCTCAGCATCACATGGTGAAAAAACAGAATGAAAATATTCATTCAACCTTTGAGCTGTAATCGTGGGACCATACAAATGCAAGCGTAAACATAGAAACAGATATATATGCCACTCAGCACATTTGCATTGAAGAAGGCAAAAAAAAAAAAAAAAACACGCGTTGTCTTAGAGTTTTTCACCATATGGCGGTGAAGCCTCGATTCGAGTGTTTCTTGTTCTCCTATACGCTAATTAATTCACCAATTTTCTTCAAAAATCTCAGAGTACTTATTTTCATTTCATTTTTGGTTGTGTTTTGATCCATTGTTGGTTGTGTTTTGACCGATAGATAATAGATGAAGGCTTGCATGTACGTCAGCGATCCCTCGCACTCCGCTGCATACGCGATTTAGTGTTCCTTTACTCCTGTGAAGTCACTTATAATGCTGACTATAACAGTCGGTTAGCTCCAGTGTACGGCCTGAACTGTTCCAGTCCTTTCGAGGCTTCCTTTTCTTGTCTTGACATACTTAATTTCATTCATTTTCTCGGTAACTTCGCCTAAACATTTTCTCAAATATACTCAGAGCCTTTAGTTTTGGTACAGTCAACCACAAACGTTTACGGACCACGGGAGCCTAGAAAACGTTCAATTTCTGAGCAGCCTGCAACAGTAGTCAGTAAAGCCGAGCATCCCAATGCTGTTCACATATACTTGTAGAGGCTGTAAAGGCGAATACTAGGCTGCATTGCGGGACTGCGCAGATATTCAGTTTTTTTTTATCTCAGATCTCGTGTTCCGCAGAATTTTGGGATTGACTGTACGTGCGTTGACGCGGGATGCACATATCAACAGCGTGAATATTCAAAACATCGGAGTCCAACTATTCGCTCGTAGTTCGGCGTATCATGTCATGTACATCGATGATTTAAATACGCTCCTGCTGTATTTACCTAGATGGAGAAGAGGCATAAAAACATGCAAGAGAACAACAAAAAGATCAGTCGACAAGGGCAGCGCGAAAAATATTTTTTTTTATTATTATGCGAGTGTGCGAGTGGCCCGAGGAGGAAACGCGGAAGCGCGATCGACCATAACAATGGTCAGTTATTGAACCAAAGGGAGCGCTTTAGGAAAAAGTGAAACATGCCACCACACACAATGTACTCCCTGTTTTGCCTCATAAACCTTTGTTTTCTCAGCTACACGTGGGCGAGTTATGGCCAGGAAGCGGTGAAGATTCCTTTTTTAACCTGTATTTAACGACGGCTGCAAAACTTGTAAGGCCACTCCCAGAAGTGCCCAGTCTGTAACATTGCAGGGGAACGCGCCACTCCGACCAAAGAGCATAGTTAGACTTGGAGGCACGTCTAAGCCTGTCATTTACCCGCCCTAGCCGTGTTTGTGCGCCGAACTTTAACCTTTCGACTCCCGGTTTCACGCGAGGTTCGACGTCACCCTCGAGGCCTTTCTCGAAGAAGGAAATCACATTTCAAAACATCCTCCATCAGCAGATTACGCGGCGTACGAGGGTTGGTTCTGTCTCAAGACATTTCTTGCGGCCTGCGCGCGTTCCTCAACTTTTTTTTTAGTACAAAGCACAGCCGCTTTGGGCTTTTCGTATTATGTGGGCCATACAAATTCAAATTTTTTTTCTTTCCATTCACCTCAACCTAGCTCTCTGTACGTGTCCCGAGGGGGCAGTCGCGCCAAAGGGCTCTTCGCCTCTATTTTGGAGCGCGCTTCCTTCGCGCACCGCTCGTCGGAAACGGCGGCGCTGGCATCGCTGCTCCCTACTTCCCTTTGCGCCGATCCTTGCGCGGGAAGGGAAAAAAAAGGGTGGGGGGAGGAGGAGGATGTTGGTTAGAAGCAGACGACCCTACTCCTTCCCCCACGCGTTTCCTTCCTCGCCAAAACGTCCAGCGAGGAGCGGGTCTCGAAGGAAAAGCGTTCCTTCCACGACAGAGGAGGAGAAACGCGCTGCGCGTCGTACGAAGAGTGTAGAGGGGGGAGTGGGTGGAAGGGGGGGGGGTTACGAACGCCGGGGAGCCACGGGACTCCCGCGCCTCGGGGGAGGGAGGAGGGGGGGGGCGAAAGCCGAGCGAGGCGAGGCAAGCGCTCTTCTTCTCGTGTTGTAACACTCGCGAACGGCGCGCGCTCTGCCCTCGACGCCGCCTCCTCCAGCGCTGCCGTCGTGCGTGGCGCGCGTTTCTGTGTGAGGCCCGCGGGCGGGCGATGGTGGATCCTTCGCGGCGCCGTTCCTTTGCCACGACGCTGCTGCTCACTGCCGGCGGCGTGCTGTCGTGCAGGACTCCGTGACACTGTGTACGCTGGGCATCGGCACCGCGTTCGGCGAGTCCGTGCTCGACAACAGCCCGCACAGTGCCACCGTGGTCACCAACGAGTACTGCGAGCTGCTGAGGATCGAGCAGAGGGACTTTCGATCCATCTGGGAGGTGAGCCCGCCCTCTTTTGTTCGCTTTCTCTCTCTCTTCCCATATTTTTTCCCCCTCTTGCTGGCTCTTTTTTTTCCTCCGAAGAGCTCCCGCTACGAGCCGATGCTAGTGCTTCGGCCTTGACCTTGAAACGGGCGTGTGTAGTGAGTGACGTTTTTGTGGCGTAGGCGCTAAGAGGACCGCGCCTCCTGGTTCCAAACGGTGTGCGCGCCCGGCTGACACCAGGCAGCGTGCTCGTCGGTCGCTGCAGGTAGTGAGGTTCCCATGTACACCTCCGCTACTCCCAGCTGCCGTTGAACAGAGATAACAACCTGTACAAATGCAGCCTCTCAAAATTACGTTCGATACTTGGCGAAACGTCCGCTGTCAGTCAGATCAGGTAAAGAACGCCCATGTGATCGTCGCCGGAAAACGGCTTGTCATGGCTGACCAGTCGCCCATTCGTCGCCTCCCATAGCGCACAGCATTCACCAAACGTTACGACTGTCCGAACCGCGGCAATATTGTGAAACTATAGTTCAGACATCATAACATAGGAACGCAAAAGGCGTCTCCAAGATGGTAAAGTGACAGTCAAGTTGGGCAGATGGCAAGCTTGTTTTGGGAAACGAAGAGAAGCTGAAGTGAAATGCTCAACTTTGCTCTTACCATCTTAACGGTGTCGAGAGAGCACAGCCATATTCACTTTTAAGACCACTAATTTCAGAAAGTTTGCTAGCACATTAGACGACAGTAGTCTATACTTCTGTGTGACTGTTTTATGCTTCACGTTATTTCTTTTTTGCTGTGTGTAGTTGTATCGCTGTATGTCTTGTTATCTATTGCTATAGATTTCAAGCAGATACATTCAATTGAATTTTATGCTATTGATCAAGTGTGCCGAATCTCATCGGATTACTACAGGCATAGTCCCATTACCTCATCCGTTTCGAGGATTAACTAAGAGCTTGGAGAAGGTAAAAAAAAAAAGAAAAGAAGAAGAATCTGTATTCTTGTGACTGATAAAATAGCTGGCGCTAGATTTCCCGTAAGCAGCGAATGTTGACTGCGCCGTAATCTGCTACCAAGCGGAAAGGAAAAGAAATTCTTTGGAACCAACGAAAAAGAGCCACCTGGTGGGGTCATCCACAGTGACCTGTCTGAAGCTGCGCTGTCGTCATCATTCTCATTCATATCAAAGACATGAAACAGGGTTTACATAGAAATATATCTGTGACATCTGCGGTAATAACCACGCCAGTCTGCAGCACCCTTGTTTCAAGCATACAACGTCAACTTTTTTTTTTCAGTTATCTTAGAGTGCGAGTGACAGGAACCGTCAATGTCATTGTGACAGCTGAAGACGTGTAACTATAGCTCGTCCTCTAACTTAACGTCAGTTTCTCTACGTTCGTTTTTATTGAAAGAAAACTAAATCGCACTCTTAAACATCCCTGAATGGCGTGTAGGCGAGCCAAAATGTCTCGACAAGCTAAAAAACTTGAAAAGCACCGTCGCGGACAACTTCCGGCGAGTGAAATGGCGGGGCTAAAGTGAGGCAATCGGCGAGGAAAGAAATACTAAGAGCTACTACGCTCGGTGCGTCAACGACTAACGGGGAGGGTATGTGGGCGCGTATGGTGCCAACGTGTAAAAGAAGTGACGTTTCCCCACGTCGCCGTTCTCGCATGATCGCCGGAGGATAGCGAATTGATCTCAAGACCGCGTGAGCTCCACTCTCCCAACCGAGAAAGCGCCCATGCTGACGTCATTGCGCCGTAGTAGTGACGCAACCCCCTCTAGCGCGCAACAATATATAGATGGTGGACCGAGATAGCGCCTAGGGATGAATGCTATATACCGTGTTCCATTCACGGTTTTCCTCTACGCGCTTCGTTAACTTGGGTACAAATTGGAGTTCTGCTTTCTTGCCCTACGCCGAGGCTCTTCCCTATATAAAAAGCAGGGATTCATATTTCCTTCTCTTGTGTAATCGAAGCCTGCCTGCCTGCCTACTTAAGCTTCTATTGCGTCCTGCAGGCTTAGAAAATAATGATTCTGCAGTCGCTTGTGGTTCTTGCCGATATTAAAAAAACATCTTGATATGATGATTCGAAGAAATGACCAGGGCGTCTGAGCCACGCGGCTTCTATTTAATTGGCACCTCGGAAGACAACGATCATTTCCGCAAATATTTCTTGTATTTCGCGCCGGACGTCCAGACGTTTCGCCGAATGGGCTGTTTTGCCTGCTTTGCTAATGCATGCGTTCAAGACGCGAGTTAATCCTTGAGAAGCTGTAACGACAGCCGCGCGAAGGACGCATTTACAAGCTAACAGAAGAGTTAAAAGTTTCGTGTTCCCCCAAGCAATTTCACATGATTAAACACGACGACACGCCCATTCGTCAAGCTTCATAAACGCGGAACGAATCTTTCGACACCCAAGAATAAAAAAAAAAAAGAAAGTTGAAGAGAAAAGGTGTCTGGGCGACCAAGTTTCAAAGTTACGCAGAAAGTTGTTTCTTCGCGTACGGCGTTCTTCGAAGTGCCAGTTTCAGTCGAACCGCACTGCGCTGGCGTACACATAAAGTGAACTTCATTTTACTTCATAAAACGCAGTAGCGAGTGAAGCGGCTCGGGCATCCTCTGAAGTTTTCCTTGTCCTACATTGTGTCCTTTGCGCTATTTGTTTTTTTTTTTAATGTGTCCGTCATAAGCTTGCCCAAATGTCGAATCTATCTGGGCTACTAAATTCTTTGCGAGCTCATCTTGTGTTACGTATTATTGGGGGTCGCATTCCGGAACAAACCTTAGGTTACGGGTAAATTGCTTGAAAAATGAGATACGCAAAATTTAGAAATGAATGTTCAGCCTAAGAAATTCGGGTGGTCAGGTGGCATGAAATATACTTTCGTCGAAAGGTCATCTAGCAGGATCACCGATGATTCTTCAAATATTTTCGGTTACGTTCATGCCAGTGGACAAGGCGCGGCGGATGGCCAGGGCCCACAGCTCTCTGCGCCGAGGACGCCGCCCGCCTATAGGCGAAAGCTCTATGCGGCTCTTTTGTTTAAGTTAATTGCTGCAACGTCCAGGGCCGCTATTTTGTAGCGATGCCTTGTGCCGTATTCTATGCTATTCTTATCATCCACCACACACGGCCGCCTGATCACGTTGATAATGTGGGCAGACCGTCGCGCTGACCAGTGGCCAAGCGCGAAAAGCCTGAAAAAGCATGGAATCGGAAAAGGCATCGCTACAAAATACCGGCCCTGTATGCTATAGATGTATTTTAGGCAGCGCATATCTAGCATAGCCTTCAAGCCAACCTCTAACCTCGCTTCATTCGGCTCGCGAAGCTTTCATTCTGCCATGCGAATTGATAAAGCTTTATTGAGATTTGTGTTGGGATCGGTTGACCTTGGCTACTGTCGATAAGTGTGCTAATTACATCCATAGATAGGTCAGTTCAAGGCAACATTACCTCGACTAAATCGACTGTGCTTATCAGTAGAAAAAAAAAATCCTAATTGAACTAACTTTTTTTTGTTTTATTTAGGGCACCATATCCGTCCAATGTAGTTGATTTATAGTTAATTTGCGGGCGTCTACCCTCAATATTAGGTGCACTGCTACAGATGCGGGCTCTACAAGCGCCGCTTGTCTTTAGCGCCACGTACTATGTGCCTACGATATATTTGGCGCATCAGTTAAAACGGTGATTTTCCAATACCGGGTTGAAATTTCCGATGCCTTGGAATCGCCACCGCAGTGCTCTCGCAGGAAGCGATCCTGTCTTTCGTGCTGTTCCGCCAGTGCTGCAACAGCATGATAGCAACTCTTGAGGCTCCCATAATCGATGCCTTCGCTGGCGTTTTCTGGTCCATGAAGGCGGTCGCTGAATTGGCAGTTGCACTACAGTTTCTGTTGATTGGCTGCTGTCGTGAAACCGCATATTATCTTCGAGATTTTCCCCTGCTTAGCTGACTTAATTTGCTTAACGGAATATATATATATATATATATATATATATATATATATATATAAAGAAGGACAAAAGGGGTTAACCGAAGGGCCCGATTTTTATTAGTCGTATCGTAAGAAGCCAACAAACACACACCACGGACAACATAGGGAAAATTACTTGTGCTTTAGAAATGAAATAAAGAAACAATAAATTAATGGCAATGAAAGTGGATGAAAAAACAACTTGCCGCAGGCGGGGAACGATCCCACAACCTTCGCATTTCGCGTGCGATGCTCTACCAATTGGTAGCTCCAATGGCTCCAATAGTAGCTTCAATTGGTAGCTACCAGTAGCTCAATTGGTAGAGGATTGCACGCGAAATTCTAAGGTTGTGGGATCGTTCCCCACCTGCGGCAAGTTGTTTTTTCGTCCACTTAGATTTCCATTGATTTATCATTTCTTTGTTTCATTTGTAAAGCACGAGTAATTCCCCCTGTGTTCCGTGGTGTCAGTGTTTGTTGGCTTCTTATGATATGACTATATATATATATATATATATATATATATATATATATATATATATATATATATATATATATATATATATATATATATATATATATATATATATATATATATGTGTGTGTGTGTGTGTGTGTGTGTGTGTGTGTGTGTGTGTGTGTGTGTTGCAGTTCTCGTAAACATCACGGTGTATCATCGGTAAACTTTTTCAAGCGTCCTTCGCTAAATTTTTGACGAAGTGTGTAAATGTGCCAACTCCGTAATCGACCTGCACCGTTGTATTAATTTTAAGTGATCAGTTTGCATGCTGGTTGCGTGGGCGTCTCCGTACCATGCGTCAAACTATTCGTAAATGGAGCAACAAATTTATGCGTACCACGCTCTTATGAACAAAAAAAAAAAAAAAAGAGGGGGCGAGTGGTAGTGGAGGAAGCGGGCAGTGAGAAGCAGCTCATACGTCTATGCATGTATAAATGTACTTCGAAGCGATTCCGACGTCACAGTGGTGTGTTTGCTGCTCCTCAGCGGGCACACTCATTCTCGTTACTCAGACTAACTTCGTCGACGACCCTCCGCGTGCTCGTGATGTCTTCCAAGTCCAATTAGGTCAAGGCATCGCGCAGGAACCCCTGACCCAAAAGGGTCGCTTCCGTCGGATCTAATTTGCTCTCCGTATGACGGCGGTGCGTATCGTCAGTCAGGGGGATCGAGACACGCAGCCGAGCGTTGCCGAATCACGCGAAAACGAACCCATACACCCAAAAAATGCCACCATACGCGTGCCCACAACCACCCCTTGTAGGGAGGAAACTTCCGGAGGCTGTCATCTCGTCTCCCTCCTCCTCCACTATGTATGCTATCACGTCAAGGAACGCTGGAGCCGAGGCGTCGTGCATGAAAGGGGGAAAGGCTGTAGAAAGAGGTACGCTGAAAAGGGTCACGCTTAGGTATATAGCTCGATCGTTAGACAGGGCGTGCGCTCGCTTCTCACGCACGACAGCGCTGTGCTAAGAGACGAAGACTATACATACGCCCGCCAGGAAGCGGCCAACTCGGTCGCCATTTCAGTGCCGCGGCACAGGAAATGAGGCGACGTGTTCTTCTCGGTGTGCTAGCGGGATGTAGATGGAGATTATAGTTTCGACGGGCAGAGACGGGTGGAATAGGCGGACGCTAAGTAGAGCTGGCAGTGCAGAGAAAGGTCAACCCTCCACCAAGAACGGCCGGAGAAATTGAACGTGCAGAGAGCAGGCCACCGTTGCTGCGCTAGTGGACATTGCGGAGAAAGGAGGGTGGGTGGGGGTCACAACGACCCGGGAAGTAAGGAGCGGTGTATGTGGTCCGGCCAATACGGGAGCGAATGGCGAGAACGCCAGAAGAGCAAAAACAACAGCACTGGGCAGAAGCAACCCTCCTGCGCCTATTTACGTATAGGACGCCACGGGAACGGGTTCAACGAAGGATGTCGGACCATTCGGACGTGAAGAGTCGGGCCGCGTTCCACCTCCCCCTCTCCCCTCGTCCCTCTCCTCTTCACTGGCACGCGAACGGCGACAGTCGCGCGTATACGAAAAAGAGACGCGAAATCGGAGACCGATCGGCGTCGCCAGTCGGAGCAAAGAGAGAGAGAGAAAGAGAGGGGAACGATCGTCGAAGATCGCGCTGGATGCGCACTCGCTGTCATTGCTCCTCGTTTCGTAGCTGACTGGTTCTCTCTCTCCCGAGCTCCTTTTCCCTCTCTCTTTTTTGCCTTGATCTGATGTGATATTCTGCGACCCTCCATCTTTGCCCGTCTCCTGCATTGGTCGCGTGGGGCTAACGGAGGAAGGTGACGGGCAGGAGTGAAGCAGAGGAAGTGGGAGGCCAAGTCGCCTTTATCTTTTCGTTCCTTCTCGGACCAGGACTAGTACCTAGGTTGCGAAGAAGACCCGGGCGAAGCCTCGGCTGCAGCTTCTAACGCCAGGGCGGATCATCTTGGCACGCGCCCACTTCTCGAGCCCGACCGGCCTGATCGATCGACCGTTTTCCGGCGTGCGCACGTCGATTCCGTCACTCTCGTGGAACCGCGGGGCTCGGCCTGCTTCTCCTTCCACAGCCGCCGTGCGTCTCGCTCCTCCGCTTCTTCTGTCGCCGTGCTCTCCTACTGCTGACTGCGTTGCACGTCGCATTGTGGCACGTCGCCGAACGAGAAAGAGCACCGTGCCAATCGGAGCGATCGAAATGTGCTGCAGCGAATCGCCGCTCTCTATGTACGCGCGGGCGCCGTATTTTTGCTTGGTTGCGAAAACTACGCTCCATCGTACTTTCTGCTGGCCACTTCAAGCACAAGTTCCTTCTTGAAGGAACTTTCGGATTTCTTCAGCTTTCATTTGCTTGCAGTGAGTGAGTGAGTGAGAGAGTGAGTGAGTGAGTGAGTGAGGGAGTGAGTGAGTGAATGAGTGAGTGAGTGAGTGAGTCTGCGTGTGTGAGTGAGTGAGTGAGTGAGTGAGTGAGTGAGTGAGTGAGTGAGTGAGTGAGTGAGTGAGTGAGTGAGTGAGTGAGTCTGCGTGTGTGCGTATGCGTGCGTGCGTGTGTGGGGATGCATACGTCCATGCTATGTTTGAGTGGTAAAAGGTACCTCCTGATTTACATCCGCAAATACAAACGTGGCTGCGAAAGCGACAATCCGGTATTGATTTTGTATGCAGTGGGCAGAGGGAACGGGGTATAGTATTGCTCGTGATACGCAATCCTTGCCAATACGCAATTAGAAGGAGCGTTTACTACGTCATATTAAGGGCGCAGTTGCCGGCCCAAGTCTGGCAGGCTAACCTCGCCTGTAGTTGCATCGTCATCACCACCACTTAAGAAAAGGCTTTTTGCGTCATGGAAGAAAAAAACAAATGCAGGAAACCTATAGCGTAAAGCTATTTGAATCTGCTTTTATTCCAATTCCCTGTCGTCAAACTTACGTAATCACCGACCCAACCATGAGGCAGTGATCCGCACCGTTATTTAAACAACCGTACCAAACGCTCCACTCCTGTATGGAGGGTTACCTTTGTTTGCTTTCAAATCAAATAGCGTTGCTTACTTTGACAGGTTTTAGAGGACAGTTCTCAGGCGCCCGTTCCAGTAGCAACAGTAGGTGTTCCTCGGCGTCCTACCTCAGCGCAACCGAACGAACAAGCACAGCGAAAGATGAAGGCGAACGCTGAGCACAGCGGCGATGAAAGACACGAGAAAGAAAGCGGAGAGGAGGGTGCACCGGAACCATAAGGTGAAAAGCAGAGGAAGGTACGTATGGCGAAAGCGTGAGACGAAAAGCGTAGTGCGCCGACGATGTCTACGAGATGGCGCCAGAGTAGCACGCATCGTCTGGGAGGCCTGCCTGCGGCGGCTGCTGAGAATCGCGCCCACGCGTCAGCCACGCGCTGGCTCTCGCGATCTCCAGATTAGCGAGGCAGTCGCGCCGCACTTCGCTCCATTTGCAAGATTCCCTTTGTAACGGCGCAGTCTCTAGTTATTCCGCTAAAGATTCAGTTTTCTCCGACATCTTTAATGCGCACACGTCACTTAGACACGGTGAGGTTTCGTGGTTTTCTGACGCTGCATGAAAGACAGGCGAAGTGGGCGCTGCCCGAAAGATTTTGACCAATACCGGAGGGCTAGTGGCAAAAAAGGCACAGAATCGGAATCACGCATAACCAATGTGTACACGTCATATCTGATGAGGAGTTCTCACGGTTCTCGTGACGTAACAGACAGGTCAAGCGGGGTGACCAAAAGTGTGTTGGTCCATCATGGAGTGCTTATTGGAGCAATGAAAGAGAAACATTTAGAAATAGCTTTATGGTACAGCGCCCCAGGTGTGCGAATACATGGGACCGCGTGTCGGCGATTATTCACTTAAAGGGCTCCTCACAAGGCCCGATAGCAAATTTTGTTTATACGCTGGAAGTTGTTACGTGTTCTCTAGGGAGCGTTCTGCAGCAAAAATTTTTCAAATCGGCTTTTTAATAGCCGAGATAGAAATATTTCAGGAGGCCAGCTGCACCGCAAACATACACGTTCTCTCCACCTGCCCCGTCTAGCCTCCGCAAGCGAAATTCCTTCCCTGCGTTCTTCCATACCGGACCTCGAGGATCGCGTGACGCTTACGTCATGGGCCTCGCCTTCATTTTTTTTTCTCCTTGGTTTCTTTCTTTTTTTTTTTCGGCGTTGCGCATTTTTCTGCCGGCGTTGCGCGCGAGCTGTTGTGATGTCTCGTTTCGCGCAGCGGTCGATTTTGCGCACTGTGCACAAGGACACATGATTAGCGGTATAACTCAGTGCTACACGAATACTGAGGCAGAACAAGCGGATCGCAGAGCATGATCACGCGCTGGAACATGGTAGAAAATGGCATAATTTCGCTACCTGCGCGCGTGACTGCAAGACCGTGGGAACAAGCAGACGAACCGGAAATACATCTCTCTTGCTTCCGAGGTGCGAAGTAAAACGAAAAGCACGCAGGCATTTCGTTTGTTTGTTTTATTATTTCTCTAAATTTCAATTGATAAATTCAAGCAACAGATCACACAAATAACAGATGTTGCCTTGAATAATTCTCGAAGTCACGTGTCACCACGTGCGACGTCACGCTGCAGACACGACTACGTAGGCGTAGGGACGCGACTACGTCAGCGTCCGGCTTGGAGAGCGATCGCCGCGAGAGAAAGGGAAAACGGCTTCCGGACTGAAATTTCAGACCTTTCCGCGGCGCGTAGCGATGTAATTATTTGCAAGCACGATCGTTAGCGCGCGTTCTATGCTCTGCGCATGTCAGCTCAAAATGGCTAGACCTGGTGAGGGGCCCTTTAAGAGGTTGCAGCACAACCTGGTTTTCTTATCGTCCCCTTCAGGACATTGTGACGGTTTACCTAGTATTTTACTTACCTATTTATAAAGCAATAATTCTTAATATTTATTTATTTATTTATTCGTTCATTTAGAATATCAACACAAAATACGCCATGAGTCACTAGAATGATTTATGATTCTGCAAAAATTGTAGAAGTCTCCAAACAGATTTTGGGCTCTGTTTTCCAGCGCCTAATTGTTTTAGTATGCGAACTTATTGCGATGAAAATTTCTGCATACTTCTGTATCAATATTTTAGCATATAATACAAGATCAGTCTTATCCTTGCATTTCAATTTTAACCTAGCGGGGCAAATCTTTTAATTACGGCGAACCAAGATAGACAGAGCGACCCTGCACACACGTACGCCCTGTTGTATATTAAGTTTGGTGGGTGCTGCACGGACGTGCCCTCGATACGAGAGAACTGTGAGACAAAGCTGCATTTCGAGGCGCACCTATTGCCCTAGTTTTGTTCAGCTGTAAGCAAAATACTGTTTCTTCATCGGTGGCGCGTCTCTTAGGTGAAAGTAGACTGGCATGCTGTGCTGCTCCTGAGGGATTATCTATCCGAGAAAAACGAATGCTTGCGCATGGCAAATCCGCAAAATCGCTGGCGACAATTTTGAAAATAAAGCCATCTTTTCATATTTTTTTTGTTTTGTTGGGGAGGGGGGAAGAAATAGGAAGCGGAAGTGGTTGCCTTTTTTTTTTTTTTGTCCCCCATCGCTTCCTTTCGCCGGTTAAGGAGCTTAAGAACTCGGGAAAGAGAACGTGGTGCACGGTGCGCAGCCGGCCGGGTCAGCGAGTTTATCGCCCGGCCGACGGGAAATTGCTTTGAAATCGGGTCACGCACGTTGCGACTCGCGTTTGTCACCTCGAACGCCACTGGAACATAAAAGTAACGATTTCGTGGACAAGCACTGTGATTGTTTCCTTTTGACCCACACTCTAAAGAAAAAAAAATATATATCGAGGTGATAGACAACAAGGCACTGACTGGTTAGCGATTTATTATTATTATTATTACTATTATTATTATTATTATTATTATTATTATTATTATTATTATTATTATTATTATTATTATTATTATTATTATTATTAACCACGGAAACTGATGTAAACACCGTACATACACAGAAAATGAAGCAGTCCCGCAATTGTCTCCTGAAGGGAACGCAACGCCCATCCGCTTTAATAGGAGCGAGAAGAAAAGTGGAAAGACAAGAAGAAGGAGATAAAGGGGAAGGAGGAAAGAGAAGATAAAGGCTCACCACGACATTCCACATCGCACACAGAGTGTAAGCACCACAGACGAGAGCAGAGTTCCGTAGTCGACAATAACTTCAGCACTGCTTTGTGAGCGTCATATCGAATTGGAGCTGTGTGCAGTAGTACTAACGCAGAAGGAGCAACGCATATCGCAGCGCTTCGCTTACTGCAATATCCGGTGCTGGCGCTGAGATGCGTCATATCTTATGCGTGAAGGAATTCTTCAGATCGGAATGCATTCTGTAAAAAAAAAAAAAAAAAAAAGGACATGGCAATTTTCTCCGCCAGAATGTCGTTCCCTCTTGGTGAGATGAGAGAAGACGGGAGATGGAGGGACGGAAGATGACGTCTTTTGCTCTAACAATGCCCTAACGGACGTCCCTCTCGAAAAGAAGATATTTTACAGAAGGACGTCCGTTGGGGAAACAACGGCCGATTTGCACCGGAGCCTCCGCGCCACGGCGCTTCCATATCCTTGTCGACTTTAGTCAAGGTTGAGGCCCAAACTCGAAACACTACGCGAAGCTTGCGTTGTTCGCGAGCTCGGCGGTGGCCAGCGCTGTAATAGTCGTCGTCATCGTCATCACCATCATCCTTTATATAGGCCATAGGGCGAGGGCGTCTTCCAGATATATCCGACCACCCGCGTTTTGCATCATCTAGCTCCATCCTACTCGTAATATGTTCCATCTCTTCACATTTTCTTAGTGTCTCCCGACCCATTTGTGCCCTATGTGAAAGTTCTCTAGTATCATGATTGCGTTGCTCTGAGCTTTATTCTGGCAAAAAGATGGCAAAGAAGGAAACGAGGACGCGGACGGACGGAACACCAGGCTACCAACTCTTTTTTTGTTTTGTTAGGGAATAGTGTAAATATACAAAGGGGTATGCAAAGTTACTATACAACATACGTAACAGGGCCTAGAAACTTTGCGACCCACTGTAAACAGAGTAAATTCTCGCCGCTACTAGACAAGACCACATTTACTGAAAAAGCGAAAACGAAAACGGAACGTGAAATGCCGGAAGCTCTTGCAATCCAAAAAGAAAGAGACCAGTGCGTAAGCACTCGCTCTGTCGCGCTTAGAGAAGCGGAAATCGAATTCGCAGGATGCAATCGGTGCAATTGAACTCTACATGTGGTTCTGGCAATCGCATTGTCACGTGACATATCAGTGTCCGCCCCCCCCCCCCGCCCTTTTCTTTACTTTGCATATTAACGTGTCCTCTAACAAAATTAAAGAGTTGATAGTTTGGCGCTTCGTCCGTCCGCCTCCTTGCTCCCTTCTTTGTCCTCTTTTTGCCAGTATAAAGCTCTGTGCAAGGTGATCATGAACGTGCACCAACCAGCCCCTTTCCTTGCTTTACTCTCTGTTATCACTTGAGGCACGTGGACGGCAGTTACGAGTGCCTGACGTTATGCAGTGACAGCACTACCGGCTTTCTACGAGCCTGAAGCGCGTTGTGAAACCGTCTGTACGTAGGATACTGTGAATGAAACTGGCAGGTGCTGAAAGCAAAGGTAGGGTTTCTCTTCTTTTTTTTTAAATTTTCTGTCAATGCGCTGAGTCGCCTCAGTCACGCTATCATTCGAAATTTGGAGCCTGACATGGTTTCTCTCGTACGGTACATGGACAAGAATCAAGGGCGCTGATAAGTACACAATAGGCAACGTACCAATCGCGATAATAATCCCGCGAAGGAGCTGCGGTCCGTTAATCTATCTTAGAGGTTTATGATGTTTCGAGAAGCGCTTGCATAAGTTGCTTAGTGATTTTCTACCGTCTGTATTTTCCTTCGTCATTCCGACGTACGAAGCTACCTGTTAAGTCTCACGAAGATTTATGTTGCATAAACGAAGAAGAGAAAAGAAAAGAGCAACAAGAACAAAATTGACATGAAATTGCGCCGCGTTTCGTTTGCTTCTTTCTTTGTGCTTGCGTGCACACGTGTGGGGAGAGGTGTTGTCTAACATGTCTCAACGTTTGTCTGTACGTTTATCACAAAAAAATATCTAATCTTTACGTGGAAATAATTTAACGATAAAGCATTCTTTTCTTTCTTATTTTTTCGACTTTACTGCAATTACTACCACCGCTGCCAGGCTGTCGGCACACTTATTTATCAAGTTCCCGTAGGCTATAAAAAATATCTTCAATAAGGTTATAGCGTTTAAGGTAGTCCTAACCATGAATAACTGCCGAAGGTGGGTTGTTCTCCGCGTTTTAGCTTTATGCGCTGTCAGTTACAGGACACTGTCTGAAGAGGGCGCAATAAGTTACGTTAAAGCACCTCAACAGATTGTCGAATTGAAAGCAATGTTGTTTTGCTCGTTCTTTTGTTTGCGTGCGTGCGTGCGTTAGGCCATAGCTATAGAACATCTCCCACCAGAATACCAGGCAAGTATAGACTGTTTATCCTCCATATTTGCTCGAATAACCAAAGGTGAACATAGTAACATTCTAAGATGAAAAAAAAAAATCCATCAGTCATACACACTTCCTATCCCACCACGTCAGCTCAATCTCTTTTTTTTTTTTCCCCGTCTCCCTACCTGGCTTACGTAACCTTCGAGAATTGAGCGTCTTTATATTTAAAATTGACTTCTTTCTTCCGAAGTCTCCATCGTAATATAACCAGGATATCGCTTTTTCTGGATGAATCTTTGTTAGTTAAACGACTTTCTGTGTTCAGCCGCTTGAGAGGGCGAAGTGCCCTGCGAGATTCCTTCGTCGTCGGCACTCTATACCTTTTGCATAGTGCCTCCACGGTGGCCCCTTCCAGGAAATGCACTGTCGCTCAATCTGCTCGGTGCACAAGTTCGATGCAGAAGAAGCAGTAGTGCGTCATCTTCAGAAAGGAACTCCTTTACGCATATATAATACCGTGTTTAGGCGGCAAACCCGAGGCAGAAGCGCTTCCTTTCTCGAGAAAAGAAAGGGAAATGTAGCGTGTACAGGCATTTCTTTTTCTTTTTCGTTTATTTTTAATGTAGACACTGCTACTAGAACATGTAGGAATTGCATTAGCCGAATTCGCGTGTCCCCGTGTTCATTTGAATTGGAGATCGCTCCCTTGGAACGAGAGCCACATTGTCACGATTCGCTGGGCGAGGCGGCACAGTAAATCGAATTTGACCGTAGGCGCCACTAGGGCGCTTCAGCGATTTCTGTTACTCTCTGCCTTATTGCGACGTGGTTTTTGTGAGACGGGGTCTCGTTCTAATGCAAATTTCGGTCTTCTGCGTCGCTGGCATCGCAGCAACGCCAGTCCTCAAATGGCGGCCAGGAAACTAGCGGAGAGCAGGTACATTTGAAAGGCTACGCTCTACTTTCGAACCGGCGTGTCTTTATGCAGGGCCGGCCTAAATATTTATCAGTTTCTCGTCAAATCGTCGCTACGTAAAGCAGAATTCGCAGAACTGCGGTTGCGTGCACAAACTGACCCTTCTGCGCACGCAATGAGGCTTCACGTTACTTCAGTGTTGGGAGCATTTCTACACGGGACCACTTTGCTGAAAGCACTACCATGTTCAGCGGGATGTTGGACATGGCGCGTTCGGTCAGGAATTACGAGGGATTACTTTTTTTCTTTCTCGCAGTGTTTGCAGCCAGCAATTAATCTGTACACGTGCTTCGAGCCTGTGATTCAGTCCTTTCTACAATAAAATGCTACATGACTGACTCCTCACTGAACAGAGATTTACGGTGGTTTCGGCTGCTTAGAAAAGTAGAAAATTATGACGTATGCGCTCTTTTGGGCAATTCGTGTACTGACGATGCCACCCTAATAGGTGGCGAAGCCTTGCCGTTTTGTCTCAATTTTTGTTGAGTAATGTGAGTACAAAGAAGTTGACAGCAGAAAGTGTCACTCTCTAGAAAGTACACAACGTTTCATCCTACCTTCAATTGTTTTCTACGGGGCTTACAGCGTTTCCGAATAAAACCATGTAACTCTGACGCATTTCTTCCAGGTTAATCATAATTTGTGACTCAAGGGGCTAAATTTGCTTTGCCAGAATTACAGTAGGTTGCCGCGCACTAAGTTCTCGCGCAGCAAAAGTAAACGAGCTGTGCGCACTGTGACTTGTCGCTCTGCTGGTAACCATGTGAAGACTTATGGTCCAATGCGCGCCGCCTTTCAACCGTGGGTAAATTAACTCATGCCAAAAACAGGTTACTGCAAGCCACCCCTGCAGGTTTACGAAGCCATAACAGCCAACGCCGTTCGGACTGTTTCCCAAATTAGGGAAACCTTCTCAATTGTGCTAGGTGGTCCGCCACCTCATAGAAAATGGTTCGCACTACTGCGCAACAGGACCGTTATTATAGCTGTGATTTGTTTGCTGATAGGCCCGCTTTAGTTCTCGTCATTGCTTTATGCTTGACGCAAGCGCAAAAAAAAATGCAGTAAGGAAACGGGTGATGCAGTTCTGTACACTTTGCACCCGCTACGAACGTGGTGCTTATGCAGTAACTTATCAGGCGCAGTGCTGTTGGTCCATCTGGCTGTTTTGTACAGGCTGGCCGAAATACTAGGGATGGCGCATATTCTAAGGTTCGAATACCGATCGAGTATTACACCCTAACTATTCGCATTCGTTTACCAACAGCAACTAATAGGTGTTTACTAATACTTGAAACTAGCAGTATATTCCGCAACAACGTACTGTTAAAGTACTGTTCTTCGTCTATTAAACAAAGTATGACAAATTATCAGAAGTGAAACAACGACTAAAGTTTTCGAAGTAATGGAGAAACAAGATGGATAATGCAAGTTTTGTTTTTGTTTCCTGATGGCAGCCTACATGACAACCTCTGAGCTTTGCTTGTAGTCTGTCATACAGTGATAGGCTGGTCATGTAGCACGTTTTGTTTTTCTAAGCTACGTTCATAGATGTTTTCCTGCAGTAGGCCCTTTTACACGTTGTATTTACGGCGTAGAAGTCTATCAGCAGCGTTTTCTTTTTTTTTTTCTTGTGCCACAGCTGTATATCTTTTGGAAGCAACCATTTATTTTGCGATCATGGAAAGCTCCAATTTATACAGGAGTGGTTCATTTCTGGAAATCTTGATTGCAACCTGCGGAGGACCATGGTTTCCTAGAATGAGTAAACCACTCATCAAGGGCTAAGAAGACAAAAGGCTGGTCATTCAACAAGTTTGTAGGCTATTCGAGCAAGTTTCTAATGGCGATTACTAATCTTGTGTCTAAAAATTATTCTTTGTTCATGTTCATGATAATAAACGATTTCCTTGGACTATAAAACACAGACTTGGCAACTAAGTTTGCGCAAACAGGTATTCCTTTCGTCAATACGTATAGACCTTACCAGTTGATGATCCGAGACTCGACTCGTATTCGAAAAATTTGGTATTCCCCCGCCTCTATTGAATACGTCGTATACTGCTTCTGCAGATGGAGGATACGCGCATTAACGTTTCGTGCGGGAAACGTAATCAAATACCGAGTTGCGTGGGTGCATATGACGCTGTGTTGTCATTCGCATCGTGCACGCTGAAGCGCCGGAATTGTGGTCGTGTACGCTGTTCAGGAAACCATTCTCATAAACGCGCGCTCGCGCATAGGAGATCATCCGGCTGCAGGTGTACTGCGTGCACTACTGCCTTTCGCTTGTGCTCTAATCAGGGCCCATTCCGTTCGTCGTTATGTCAATGCCATGGACAATTAATGCACCGGCTCACACGACTTGGCGTGCACGTCTCCTCTACGTCAAACATCTTGCAGCGACATAGGAAGCCTGCAGTTTCAAACGGGCGCTTAGTCCTGTGAAATACACTTCCGTTGCTGCGCAGTTTTGATTTATGTGTAGCCAAGACCGGCTGAGCGCCGTCCCCTTTCCTTAAATTCAACGATTCATTCATTCATTCATTCATTCATTCATTCATTCATTCATTCATTCATTCATTCATTCATTCATTCATTCATTCATTTAACGCACTGTTATCTCGCGTTCTCGCTTTCTACACGTTGATCGGGACGACCATGATCAACATCATCGTCAAAAATTAAGAATGGGGTTTTACGTGCTAAAACCGCGATCTGCTTATGAGGCGCGCCGTAGTTGGGGACTCCGGATTAATTTTGACCACCTGGAGTTCTTGAACGTGCACCTAAATCTAAGTAACAGGTGTTTTCGCATTTCGCACCCCATATAAATGCGGCCGCCACGGCCGGGATTTGATCCCGCGACCTCGTGCTTAGCAGTCCAAAACAGTAGCCACTAAGCAACCACCGCGGGCAACATCATCGTCAGCAGCAGCAGGAAAAGACGAGAAGATAATTTCAGTGCAGGAAAAAGTCTTCTCTTCCAATTGCGAGTGGCCTGCGGAAGGTAGCCGCAGTGAGCTACTCACACGTCTATCACTTTCACATGGATTTCTCGTCGTGAACAGCTGCCGACTCGCATGAACTATCATTAAATGAGCAGAGTTCGGCTCCGGCGTCCTTGTCTGTCCACGCATTTGAATAGCCGCTGCTAATGAAAGGCTTTAATATTGTTTTCCCCTCAAAAGCTCGCGTTAGGATTCTCGTGCAGAAGTGTCGTCTTAGACTGAGATTACATTATTTACGGAACATTGCTATTTTTGCTATTACTGAAATGGAGCACTCGGAAGCCTGTGTGCTCGTTTTGACCTTTCCAATTGAATCACACAGAAAATGTTAGCTGCCTGAAGCTTGACACATTGAATTTGATCATTTGGCACATTGTATTTAAGCCGCGGAGGCCACGCTTCTGTTGCTCAGTCATCGGGCTTTAATCCACTGTCCCATTCGATATGTGAACAGATGGAGGGGGTAAACATTTGATTAGTTTCAGGAGCTTCTCGGCCAATGTGTCGTGACTGCTAGATTCCACCAGACACGTGTTATTGCACAATCGCATCGACAAACAACCGTCGTTTTCGGATCCCTGAATCAGGAGGCGCTGTGCTGAATTACATACGCCAGAGAGCAGAGGTGACCTTACGAATCTCCATAACAAGCGACTGTATGGGCGCTCACGTTCACCTGTCGCAAACCGTATTCTGCTACCTGCACATGATTCTTTCCTTGTGGGACGTGATCACGAAGTGCTGCAATCGGTTTTCTCTTTCCCTGCACACCGAACACTACTATTGCATTTCGTCTTATCCTCGCGACGATGAACAATATTAGCCCGACTCTCGAACGGCCGGACGCGGTACAGCCAGACCAGCAAGCAAGCGCTCGACTACGGTGGAGAAACACGGTGGTTCCGCTTTAAACGAATACTAAGCATAACAAGATAATGACGCCAGACAGATAGATGACCGGGTGTTTTGGGGAGAAGGGGACGGCGAGGGGGAGCACACTGTGAATCGCAGTTCCTTCCCCACGTGCCATGATGAGGATGGTGGCTCAGCGGCAGCGGAAGTGGCGTAGCAGAGACAGAAGAAGCAGCCACGCCGGCAGGTACGGCGGCGACAGCAACAGCTTCAGCAGCAGCAGCAACAGCAGCAGCCGGTGGAAGAGTGCGCGAGAGGGGAAGCTCAGTGGGTCGATGCCAGGAGACCTTTACCGAACAACACGGCTCAAGCTATGGAGGCACGGCAAGGGCTGTAAGCTTATAGCCTGGTGAGAAGGCGAAGGCGTTCGCTCCTCCCTGTCCTCTCCGCATCTTCAGGTGGAGCGCGTGTTGTGCACGTTTTAGTTGTTCGTTGCTTTGTGTCGCCTCCGCAGCCTGGCGCAACAGCCGCTGGCGCTCCGGATGACGACGTCCTTCCGCAGACTGCACGGCGCCGTCTCTTGAAACGGTACACGCTCCCCCCACCCCCTCACTCTCCGCCTTCCCGCAACAACAGCCATCGCGCCTCGGTCGCGCGCCGTCGGCTTGTCCGTATACGCTCCTTCGATCTTGAACGCGCGTTTGCGTGCTGCTGAGAGAAGGCGGTGGTCGCAGCTGGCTTTTCTCCTACGGGCCTGACGCGCGGGATGGGGATCGAGAGCACGTTGCTATATAGCGGTCGTTGCCGCCCCCTCGCACCTCCCGATCCGTTCACCCAACGCTATAGTGCGTGGGTCCCGGTTGCAGTTATTGTGTTCCGCTCATTCAAGGCGGGAAGTGAACGACTCGGCGAGTACGGGGCGAATGAATGAACGACGTGTGGACAAGAGGCCATATATGTGCAGTTTCTAGGGAATACACTTATTATTGTTTTGTTTTTTCTCTCTTTCGGCGCGGAGTAGTGTCATTTAGGCTGCAGCCTGTACTAACGGTTGCCAGATGTATTTCGGTGAGAAGCCATTGTTAATAATTGCAACGAGGAAATATAACCATTAAACAATGTGATCTGTTGGGTGGATGCTAAATGTCTTGGTGGTGCGGTGGTGCCGCGTGTAATTAGATATAGCCTTCTCAGACGCAACGAAATCCTAGTGACACAACGCGTTCTTGATTTCACTCCTCATTGCCAACCGGTCTGTTACGATTCTGAAAGAGGTACTAGCTTCTTCAGATGGCACAGGCTCATGCTCGCGTCAGCACCTCCGTATTTGTGAATAGTGCGTTCATTTCTCCAGTTCATTCTGATAAAAGCACCTTTTGTTTTCCTGAACAGATATTTTCCTTTCGTAGATACAGGTTTAACATAACATGGTGGTTCCACGTCTTCCCCTTTCGTCTGGTGGCACTTTAAATATGCAACACCTGCATTTTCGGACGTCTGTGACGATGCGCAGCAGTACGTCTTGCAAAAACTAATTTTCTCCAAGCCCAGCGGCATCAGAAGTACTATCGCACGTTCGATATATAGTGTCGCCTACATCTAACTTTCTGTTACGCCAGATTATTTTAGCTTATCATTCCTGGTTTAACATTGAAAATGATGAACGCCGTTGTCCACGGAGCTGCACACGTGGTTCTCAAGAGGATGGGGTCTACAGCTTGGCGCCGGAAATCTCGCTGGTACCACCACGGGGAGCCTGACAAGACAGGAAAATTAGTATCAATGTGAACCTCTCGCTTGTGGTAGTATGAAAGGCCAACGATGACCACCTCGTGCTAACCAGTTATTAAGCGTCCGCAGTGTGGAAAAAAATGTCGTGCGGGAAAAATAAAAAAAGAACGTTAGCTAGAACAGCGATGCATTTCACAGCACAATTTGAGTCCGGCACATTTTGAGCTAGTGCGAGGCAAAGTTCCTAGGACAGTAGTACGCTTTATGTACTGGTGCAGTTCAATTCTTCTATTATACCACGCGCCCCTAAAGTCAATAATTAAATAGGTAACTGATAGCATCTGCTTCATTAATAATAACTGCATTAATGAAAAGAACGGCGATTCCTGTGCCCACCACTGATAGGAAGTTCGGTCAGTAAACAAATAAATTCGTCTCAAGTCACCTACTTTTAATAACGTGGAGCAGTCGTCGCCCAAATAGGCTGGAAACGCTGGCTATAACGCGTGTGCCGATGTCTCAGACACGCTTCATTCTTTCCCTTTCCACGAGCTTCGTCCAAGCTATGTTCAGCTACCTATTAGCGACACCGAATGACACGAGCTACAGCTCCTCGTCGTAGTGTAAGGGCTTCACAAAATGAGTCTCTTCCTTTCGAATTGAGTTTTAATCCCTCAGTGCCCGACCGCGTAAATACGTCTCTGTCTATCCAATCAACCGGCGAATGTCCTCTCATCTGTCCAGTCCGAAGGCCACGAAGCCGCGAGAGCGTGGTCTAGCTGGCCCTTAACCGTACTCTGACGGTACCCTAACGGTACCGTATAGCCGCGGGTACAGTGCGAGCGCGATCAGCGTGAGTACACACACGCACGCGCGCGCGCACGCGAGCTCGCAGCTGCGCCATTCCTCTCAGCGCCCCAGTTTTCTGGAGTATATCCCTTATTTTTAGAAAGTGGGTCGCCACGCGCGGCCCCCTAGGGAGATAAAGAACCCCGCGGCTCAGGCCCAAAGATTAAATGTTTGCCCTGGCATCCGCCGAATGAAGAGAGAGATAGAGAAAAAAAAAAGGTGGGCAAATATTGACCTTCGCTTCAGCAAGCCTGCAACCGCGGTCGTCGTTCGCCAGGGCAGCTAAAGCCACATGAAGAATGATCTTTCTCTGTTCGCTCGGACGCCGCCGACGCCTTGCATGTGGTCATTGTTATTCCTATTATCATCGTGAAAGGAGAGGGGGGGGGGCAAACCGCGCGTTTGTCATCTTCCTTTCATCCCTCCATCATGTTCTCGCAGAAGCGGGGAAAAAAAATAAAATGTGGAAAGCGAAAACGGCGCTAGAAGTGAACGATGAGGCGAGCGAAGCTACCGCGCCGCTATTCGTACTCGCTTCCTGCCGCCTCGGAGAAGTGCTCCACCGGGACTCCCGTGCTCGGCGATCGGTCATATAGTCGTGAGGCAAGCGAAAGGCGTTGCCTTTCGCCGAGTCTTAGCAGCGCGGCTATACCTTCTTTCGTGTGTACTTGTTACGATAGTATATATCGCTTTCGAGAGCGGCGCTAGCCTGCTTTAGCGCTTAATGATATGCAAAGCAACGCTGGAATTTTTGTTCTCTGATACTACGCCCTGCAGCGCCAAACTGTTTCCGCCTCTTGTTCTCGCTCAAGTGTCAACCCATTTAAGAAGCAAGAATTTGCTTTTTCTTTGGGTTTAGGAGACGCGGCCTGATTGGTAGACCGGAGGATAGAGAATGAGAGAGAAAGAGAAAAGGGGAGGAGGAGGATCAGGAAGAGGAGGAGAGGTGCTTCTTGAGCCCGTCGGTGATTTTCTGTTGCGTTTCCTTTATCACGAACTTCAACTTGCCTGAGCCACTTGCGCGCAGACTGAAATTTACTTTAGAAGCGCTTGCGGAAGACTGTCAGACATGTTTGGTCCTTGGGGTTGGCGGCAATTTAATTTGCACTTTGTTGCTTCTTCGGAGTCGCAGCTTCGTCGATTGTCGAATGCTGTTGCTTCAATGAGTAGTGGCGTATAATTTTCCTTCGGAGTCGTTCCCGGAGCAAGTTACTATAGTTTGGAGTAACATCTCTGTAGGTTTCTTTTTTTTTTTTCGTGAGTGGGTGTCAAATGTTTTTTCCTTATAAATGTTTGATGCGGCGCCATGACAAATTATGCAGGTTAAGTTAGTGTGTATGCTTTATACAAGCTAGATGCCATAAGTATTCTTTTTTTCTTTTCGTTTTCTTCAGCCTCCTCTCTTTAGCCCTTCCGCTGCGGTCTTCCTTACAATGGCAAACATTTAGAAAAATGGAGTCTTTTCATGGCGCGCGGCAAAATTATATCGCCAGCCAAAGCAAGATAAATGTGGGCTTTAGTGAGTGATGCCAGGGTATTTGGCAGGCAAGAGGCACAGGAGAGAAAGGCGGCTTCCCAGAAAAGTAAACACTGAAGTTAAATTTGAGGTCTTACGCACCAGAACCATGATTTGATTACGAGGTACGCCGTAGTGGCACACGGCGGATTAATTTTGATCACTTAGATTTTTTTTACCGTGCACATAAATCTAAGTACACGAGCGTAATTGCATTTCGCCACCATCGACATACGGCCGGCTTGGCCGGAATTGAACCCGCGACCTTTAGCTCACCAGCGCAGCGTAATAGCAACTGGGCTACCGCGGTGGGTCCAGAAATTCATGCACGCGGAGGGGGTTGTAGATAGAGGATCAAAACTATATATATATATATATATATATATATATATATATATATATATATATATATATATATATATATATATATATATATATATATATATATATGCACGTGATATGCTTTCTTTCTTTCTTATTATACCGAGGAGCCCACCCTTGTTGCACTCGTTTCGAAACTGCTGAAAACGCTGAGATATTCAGAAAATAGGGATATGCGTCTCTGCACGTGTGTGTGCGTGTGTGCGTGTGTGCGTGCGTGTGCGCAGGTGCGCACGCGTTCGTACGCGATAAAATAGGAGGTCAGTAACTCAAGTAACCATCACTTTGTGGTTGCAAGCCAGCAAAAGTGCAAAGTAATGTGAACGCAATGTGTGTGTGAGAGACGGTAAAGATTGCTGAAGTTCCGGTTATCAATGTCGTCAGCTCGGATAAAAAGTGCAATCGCTCACTTCGAAATTTCCCAGCCCCAAGAAGCGCCAAAGCGCGAGGAAAAAACAGAGAAATGTATTAAAAGTGCCGGTAGTACTTTTCATAAGCCAGCAACCCCCCCTCCACCCCCCCTAGCCGTTCCCTCCAATTTATTCTTTGCTGTTGTCTCCCGTTTCTTTCTTTATTTATTTCACTTGCCTTCGCTGTGCATCTTTTGGGCCTTCGTGATTTATTCGATTTTTTTTTTCCTGTCTCGCTTGAGTCGTCTGACTGAGCCAAGCTCTCCGAACTGCCACGGGGTCGCGTGGCACACAGGGCTTGATGAATGGGGTGGGATCTCGACCGTTGTTGAGGGAACTCGAAAATTTTAAGGACGCTTTTCGCCTGCTTAGTTCAGACCGACGGCGATGGAGGAAATCCACCCATGGCAGGATGCAGGATTTTGTTTTTATTTCTACTTCTCCTCGTTTTTGTTTGAGTTAGTTGAATTTCTGTGAACCATACACGAACAATCAAAGCTTAGTTCCAGGCACCTGCGATTTATGCCTATGTCCGTATTCAGCCTAGTAACTGAGCGACCTCCCAGCAATGTATAATTTTTAGTTATATTCGTTGTCGCATAAATAAGACCCTCAGGTCTACATGACTGTTTCTGCTAAGCTGGTGGCTGATTTCTGTTCAAGTATCACGCGTGTCTGTGCGCAGAGTGCAGTGGGCTCCCCTCAGTGCTACCTTTGCGAGCATTATTTGCTTGTTTCGTTCGCAACAAAGTCGGAAAGCGCGTGATCTGTGGTGATGCCACTAAAAAAAAACATGTCGATTTTGCTGCAACAGAACACTGCCGCCATCTGTCGCCTCTATAGTGAAACATGCCTCTCACCGCAGCGGTGACAGACGGCGCCACTTCTCGGAAATCGACATTTTTTGTATTTTTCTGGTGGCACCGCAGATGACGTACAGTCAACCGCAAAAGTTTACGGGACGCAGTATCTGCCAAGAAGCTGATATCTCGCGAAGCGTGGACACACAGCCTTGAATTAAATGTTTCGGCATGTAGTAGCCTTCGCCACCTACGCAGTGATTCATTAAATACGAAGTGTCATGCCTTAACAATGCAAGAGTACACATTTGAAGGGGAAACCGCATCTCGTAAATTTTTGCTGTTGACTGTACACTTTGACTTTATTGCGAACAAAAAAAAAGTGAAGGGATGCTAGCAAACGTGGTATTTAATGGAACACTGCAAAACGCTACATCTCTATGCCAAACTTCAGCGGAAATTAGCCAGTGGTTTATCTGGAAGAGACGTGTATACCTGGAGCTCCTATTTATGCCACAATCAGTAAAACAGCTCCTGAACGGGTCAGCTGGAGTAGGCGGGATAGTGCGTAAACAAGATGCATTGAGAGTGAGCCAACAATTTAATGCAAAAACTGGCTGAAGTTCCCCCCCCCCCCCCCCCATTGCTTCAGCCACCCATTCCTTAGAGACGTGGCGCCGAAAAAAAAAAATGTTCTTACCGCACTACACCGATTCACGCGAGTTGCATTAGCGCTGCCGTCGGTTTATCCGTTTGAAAATGTACTTGTGGGCCTATCGCCCCCGTTGTTGCACTGGCCTTCACTGGCACATATGTCTTGTTTCTACTCCCTATTCACTCGTGTTGTTGCTTTTCTTGTGCTATGTATTCGCTCATCTGAACAATAAGATCAATCCTCAGTCGGACGTTGTGCGTCGTCCGTCCGTCACACCCGTCCCGATTCGCCGCTGTTCTCGATGCCCATCCAACTAGGCGAAAGCTTCACGCTCTGCATGTTTCAAGTTCTTTCTAAGATGTGTGTTTCCCTGTCGCGCTATAGAACCGTCTGTCTTTACGCACACTGCTCCCAAAAGACTTGCAGTTGAGCCCTCTGGAATGCCACAAATTGCAATAGCCCGTAAACATATAGAACTCCTCAAATGGCACCAGCTTTGGTGGAAAGTTAGAATTTTCCGAAAATGTATTTTACGGCAAAGTGTAACAAGAATCACGAGCTCGACGCATGGGCTCTACATGAGCTCGTCGCACGGCGAACTTTCCTTTTATTTGAACGCATCAAAAATATACACTTATGGTAAACTACGGGACAAAATACTTATATTTCCTTGACTAACTGGGCTGTCGGATATGAACGACGGGAAGATTTCTGGCATCATGAATAGATTTCTGCCACAGCGCGGATATAGAGCTCTATATAGTTTTTTTTTTATTTCTCTTGATGGTCGTCAGATTATTGCTGAAGGTTCCGGACAAGATATCAGCGATTGGTGGTTATTCGAGAGGTGTGGCTGCTCCACAACATATGACGTAAGTGTGTGTACGACATATGTCGTACGCGGGTATGCAATCAGCATTGGTACGAGAACAGCAAACAACTTATCAGAACGCCTGTTGTGCGTAATTGCATGAAAATAGGACGCGTTGTCTCTCTGTGGCCAGTTTTTAAGCACTGAGTAGTCGCAACTGTTTGATTTATAGTCTTGATCACGCCGATGTTACAAGTGCTGCTGAACCTGTAAGCGAAAGAATGCATTGAAGTAGTTTAGGAATGATTTGCGCTTTATTTATGCCAATAGCACATCCCGTTATATCCATTATTTCCTGTTCCGGTTGAGTTGTTAAGCTCTTCACAACGCACGTTTACTTTTGCAGATGATCATCGTGCAGTAAAAGCTGACTTAGTATTAGTACAGTAGTATCAGCAACAAAATGCATATGATGTTTAACTTATTGCACACAACTTTGCTAAAAAGCTGCTTACATGCTTGTGTTATCAACTTTTACTGGAATTTTACTGCTTTTGTTCGTCATAAAAATTATAATTATTATGTAATAATAGTAACAATTACTATTTTATTGTAATGCAAGTAAACATCGAAGAAAACAAGGACAGAATTTTGGTGCCTGTCGGGACAGTAATAGTTAAACTTGTGGTTCTTTTTATACTAAATATGTGTGCAGGAGGCTCTTAGCATATAACTCACGTTACTGCTAATGGGAGATTCCTTTATTCCATTAGGAAAAAGGTTTACGCAATTGGTTTTGTGGGGCTTACCTGGTTGAGTCGACTAACATTTACGTAAGCTGCTTTCTTGCTGCCCAAGGCTATACGCTGAACAGTAGACCCGAGTTTCGCAGCGCAACTCGTAACAAGATCACTAAAGTGCATTCTGTCCCGAAGAGTACGAATTACTATGGTTGAGCATGATTCCGTAACAGAATCTGACTTCCTTGTCAATTACTTGTTGCCACTTCTGTCTTGTAGGCTATAGTGGCGTTGTGCCACTCTGTGTGCGTAGAGCCGTCGTGCACTTAAAGTGTCATCTGCCATTTGTAATAACAAAACGCAACGTTCCCTGCATTACCTCAGATGGTTAGTTACTTGCGTTGGAGTGCGTGAAAAGGTCATCGAGTTAGCTTGCGAAGCTTTTCTCTTCAACTTGCATTGCTGAGGAACGGCAACGCAACTGTTGTCATTCCCGAGCGCTCGAATTTTGCTGCCTTCCGTACCGTTATTTGAAACCCTTCAAAAATGCTTGTAGTAGTGCTTACATATTGCTCACTAGCTCGCATTTAGGGTTAAGGTACACGTCACGAAAGGTACGGGATCGTAAAAGAAAAGATCATAACCCCTGTGCCTTTCTTTGCATTATTTTTCTTCTTTCGCCTAACAGTAATAGGAAATACTGCGGCTTACCCTCTTGACTGAACCCGATATTGTTAAAGAACAGCCTGCAATGGACAAATTGAAGCTGATTTGCAAAAGCTTAGGTATCTTCTCTTCTAATAGACATCGACTGCACAAACGGTCATCATGAACGGTGACGCCGAATATGGCAGTCTGTCATACCTCATTCGTTACGTAGTATAAACCGAGATAAGCAAGCTTTGCTAGAGAGCGAGAAACAGACTCGAGACAGCATTGAAATCACCAATGCACATCATTCAAAGCAAGATGCAGTTTGCACACCAAGAGTCAGTGTGATATACATGAGGCGTTGTGAGTTCAAGCGCTCTTTTGCAGACAATAGTGAGATATAATGTTGGTACGCACTTACGCATTCACATACATACATACATACATACATACATGCATACATACATACATACATACATACATACATACATACATACATACATACATACATACATACATACATACATACATACATACATACATACGTACATACGTACATACATACATACATACATACATACATACATACATACATACATACATACATACATACGTACATACGTACATACATACATACATACATACCCAGACGACATTAAATGCGCATGCGTAAGCGCACAGGCGTTTTCATTGCTAAAATGCCGCATTGGAACCTTTTAAAGAATGTGGTCGTGCCTTTTGAGTACAGCTGCGAAATCTCTCGTGCCATTGAATTTTCCAAAATGGGCGGAAGGACTATGTCGATCAGAGAAACGACTCGGCACGAACCGCGTCTGCTACACAGCAGTTCGAAGCTTACGCTTCAGACTGCAGTATCTTTTAATCGTGCCTCTTGAGTGCCCACGCTGGAAGTTCTCGAAAACAAGGAATGAACGAATGTAAAAGCCGCGAACAAATATATTTGGTGGGCAAGTTGAAGAACCACAATCGGTTAAAATCAATTCAAATATTAAGGCGACGCTAAGCGCCAGGTACAATTCCGGGACGTTAAGCGTAAGGAGATGCTATGCCGCATTGCACCTCTCCCATCTTTCTTCCATCACGTAAAATCTTCGAGGGTTACGTTAAAGGACACGTTATCAAGCATGCGTCGCGACACGCTTCTTCAGCTGCGGCACGTTCTTGAGTCATGAAGATGTCCTACCTCTCCACTGTGCACAACTGTGGTGCTTCTACCATTCCTATACTGAGTACATGAGACTGTCGCATTCGGTAAACGTGTACCAGTTGGAATATGACTGTAAACTATTCTAAATAACCTTGAGTTTGTGGGCTGATTGCATCTCGTGCGAGTTTGTGTGTGCGCGCGCGTTGTGTGCGTGAGTGTGTGGTTATATTTTTGTGTGTGCTTGTGTGCACAGGCATATGTGTGCATGTGTGTGTGACTCTCTCTCTCTCTCTCTCTCTCTCTCTCTCTCTCTCTCTCTCTCTCTCTCTCTCTCTCTCTCTCTCTCTCTCTCTCTCTCTCTCTCTCTCTCTCTCTATTTCAATTCGTTAACTGCGCTCGAGCGTAAGTGCTTCAAGTACGTCCTATCAGCTAAATTGGTTCTGAGGCTTCCAACGCTGTATTACAAATTTTAATGGTTTCTTTCCAACCCACATTGCTCATGTGCAAATGTAGTCAGAAGAGTAAACATTAGTTATGCCTGAGAGAATTGTTTGCTCATTTCATGAATGCGAGCAAGCACTTATTTCCTTTAATTTCAATAGATATTTGGTGAAATGTTCAATTCTACGTTCATTTTTTCATTTTTTCGGCATATAGGGTGTCCCAGCTGTAACGTTAGACAAGCTGTTTTCAAGAAAGAAAAACATTGACTTAACACAGTGCAAGTTTTGGTGTTTCTATTTGGTTGTTTTGGTATTTCCTCGGTAAAATATGCGGGGCACGGTGTTCATGTTTATTCGAAGTACCGAACAATGTGCCTAGTGACAAGCCATATATATATGCTTATTCTGTATAGGTTTGTTACAGCCTTTGTAGAAAGTTACTCATTGAAGCCTTGCAGGGTGTCATACTTCCGCTAATATAGATGTTTCCTAAATTCCTAAAACAATGCACGAGATACGGATGTGAAATTCTGTGAAAATAGGAAACATTTAAGCGCGAGCTGTGACTTTCCTGCTTTAAATGCAAGTGTCGCAGATAAAATAGTCTAGAGGAATTCGAAATCCCACAGGTAACGCCGGAAGAAGTAAAGAAAGCCTTGGGAGATATGCAAAGGGGGAAGGCAGCTGGGGAGGATCAGGTAACAGCAGATTTGTTGAAGGATGGTGGGCAGATTGTTCTAGAGAAACTGGCCACCCTGTATACGCAATGCCTGATGACTTCGAGCGTACCGGAATCTTGGAAAAACGCTAACATAATCCTAATCCATAAGAAAGGGGACGCCAAAGACATTAAAAATTATAGACTGATCAGCTTACTGTCAGCTGCCTACAAACTATTTACTAAGGTAATCGCAAATAGAATCAGGAACACCTTATACTTCTGTCAAGCAAAGGACCAGGCAGGATTCCGTAAAGGCTACTCAACAATAGACCATATTCACACTATAAATCAGGTGATAGAGAAATGTGGGGAATATAACCAACCCTTATATATAGCTTTCACTGATTACGAGAAAGCCTTTGATTCTGTCGAAACCTCAGCAGTCATGGAGGCATTACGTAATCAGGGTGTAGACAAGCCGTATGTAAAAATACTGAAAGATATCTATACCGGCTCCACAGCCACCGTAGTCCTCCATAAAGAAAGGAACAAAATCCCAATAAAGAAAGGCGTCAGGCAGGGAGATACGATCTCTCCAGTGCTATTCACAGCGCGTTTACAGGAGGTATTCAGAGACCTAGGTTGGGAAGAATTGGGGATAAAAGTTAATGGAGAATACCTGAGTAACTTGCGATTCGCCGATGATATTGCCTTGCTTAGTAACTCAGGGGACCAATTGCAATGCATGCTCACTGACCTGGAGAGGCAAAGCAGAAGAGTGGGTCTAAAAATTAATCTACAAAAAACTAAAGTAACGTTTAACAGTCTCGGAGGGAAACAGCAATTTACAATAGGTAGCGAGGCACTGGAAGTGGTAAGGGAATACATCTACTTAGTACAGGTAGTGACGGCGGATCCGGATCATGAGACGGAAATAATCAGAAGAATAAGAATGGGCTGGGGTGCGTTTGGCAGGCATTCTCAGATCATAAACAGCAGGTTGCCATTATCCCTCAAGAGAAAATTGTATAATAGATGTGTCTTACTAGTACTCACGTACGGGGCACAAACGTGGAGGCTTACGAAAAGGGTTCTACTGAAATTGAGGACAACGCAACGAGCTATGGAAAGAAGAATGATAGGTGTAACTTTAAGGGATAGGAAAGGAGCAGATTGGGTGAGGGAACAAACGCGAGTTAATGACATCTTAGTTGAAATCAAGAAAAAGAAATGGGCATCCATGGGCAGGACATGTAATGAGGAGGCAAGATAACCGATGGTCATTAAGGGTTACGGACTGGATTCCAAGGGAAGGGAAGCGTAGCAGGGGGCGGCAGAAAGTTAGGTGGGCGGATGAGATTAAGAAGTTTGCAGGAACGGCATGGCCACAATTAGTACATGACCGGGGTTGTTGGAGAAGTATGGGAGAGGCCTTTTCCCTGCAGTGGGCGCAACCAGGCTGATTATTATTATTATTATTATTATTATTATTATTATTATTATTATTATTATTATTATTATTATTATTATTATTATTATTATTATTATCATTATTATTATTATTATTATTAATAGCCTATTCCTACCAGCAACAAAAGTCTCTGCCCAGACACACTCCGTTGCACATTCTAAATCAGGGCGCCGAACGGATTTGAATGATTGATGACTGAATGGGTTGAATAATAATAATCTCTAGCGGTACCATTTGCGTATATTCACAAGACGATTTTGGTATACTAGAATATTCACTATCATCTATATATCAAGGATATAAAGGGACTCAACTCGCTGATATTAAGGGACATCTTAATATGGGCCGACTGGATCTCTGCCATTGTGCGAGTCGTTATTTTTTTTTAGCATTGCTTAAATACTCATAGAGTATAGCCGATCATTTGTAAACTCCTCAAGTATATGTTTTCAACCCGTCTCAAGTGTCGTCAATCAAATATAGCCCAGCAGTTTGAGACAAAACACGTTGGTCACGCTGCCGCCGTCCGCATACATCAAGCGACTCGATGCGAACATTCGACGCCTCGTCGTCTAATTGACGCGTCTAGCTTCCAGCAAGTTGTTCTGTAGTTCGGGCGCAGTAAAAGAAAAAAAAAAGACAGAAAAGCCAAACGCGCGCAGCTAGCTGTCTCGAGCCCGTCGATACCCCAGCGCCGTGTTCAACGCCCCCGCGAACCCCCGCGGGGTTCGCCTCGCCAGGCCGAGAGTCTCGCATTTACGTTCCTCGCGCTGGGCTCGATTACCGCTTTGCCGCCCACCGACCGAAGCAACCCCGCGGGCAAGTTCAATGACCGTGGCGGAGATCACGCCAGGGCGCCGCAGCAGCACCTGTGTTTACTTAGTTCGCGCCCTGGGACGCTTGACTATATAGTCGCTGTCGATTCGCGGGACAGGCCACGCGAATCGACGTGGTGCCTTAGGTGCGCTGACCCCGTGCTTTATACGGCGACGTGATTGTTTTCGTACGCGTGGCTTCCAGTGCTGACTATTATGGTTTGTCGGGAAGGCGATTCTGGTAGTTGGGGGAAAGGGAAGAAGTGGGGGAGGGGGGAGGCTATTGGTGAGACGTTTGCGTTTTCTTTCTTTCTTTTACTTTTTTTACTTCTCCGTTCTCATTCTCTGTACGTAACCATATTTTATTGTAATTAGCCACGACATTTCGAAATCAATGAGTCACGTTATTCAGGAAACTAATGGAAGGTCACACATATCAGTTCCTCACTCAGTCTAATGTCACCGACAATAAGCGTGAAATCAGTGGAGTGGAAGACGGAAGACAAAAAAAAACTAGTTTTTTTTTTTCTACGGTTTTCTAGGAAAACTGAATTAGCTCTATCACAGCTCCGACAAATTGGTAGCAAAGTGTGCACACCCGCGAGGCACAATACGCATAACAAAACTATTATCTGTATTGATAGAGCGCTCCCCCTGCATGACTTTAGAAGGGCTCAGAAAGTCGCTCATTTGGTTAATTAACGATATAGCCACATACAGTCTCCGCAGCTGCAATTCAGGAAATAGAACGTCCTGGGTATCTCGCTGACGTTGACAGAGATCGGGGAGTTTGCCTGCGTCGTAAAGTGTAACGTACCGACGCAAATTTTGCTCCGCGCATCTTCCGCAAGTTTCTCGCGCACGTTCCGACTCCGGCATGAAGTGCAGTAGCTTAGCCCACCGAACCATCTAAACATGTATAAGCACCTCAAAGAGAAAGCGAGGCGGGCTAGCGATTGTCTCCTGAAAGGTACACCACGTCCGCCCGCTTGAATATCAGAAAATAAAAGAAGAAAATCGCGTGGAGGGGAAGGATATAAAGAAAGGAGAAGAGAAAGAGAAGGCCGAAACACATCACAACATGAACGCGCCGTGTACTTGTATTACAGACTATGGAGTCTAGCCCGGCACATGCAAAACAAAGAGCACGCACTCAAAAAACGACGCGACAGAAGCACGTGAGTCGCCCCTCTCGCCATCTCCCGGCGACGCAAACTAAGTTCGGCTAATAGAGAGCTTTAGGTTAGGGGAGGCAAGCGGCTTGCGTACGCAAGAACTATGGGCGATGGTACTGCGCATGCGCAGACCCAGAGGTAGGGGTCTGCGCATGCGCAGTAGCGTCGCCCCTAGATCTTGCGTACGCAAGGCGCTTACGTCCCCTAAACTAAAACTCTCTAATATCGGCGGTTCCTCACGTTGCAAAAGTTCTCCGCGTCTTCTGTACTTCCTGGGTCGCTGTTAACGGCAGTTACCCGGAACAGAAAAAAAAGAATAAAGAGGGCACCCGACCGTGCAACGTTGTGATCTTCCGACAGGTCGCACACCGAGGTGGGGCTGCAGCAGCAGCACGCACTGGGACGCACAACTTCTCCGCGTTGCCAGACGCAGCGAAGGTTGCAGCCGCCGCGCCGCTAACCAGTCGGCCGATGGAACCGGGAAGAAAGGAGCGGGCGCAGGGCGATTGCAGCGAGTTGCGCAGGGCCGAAACAAAGATAGGAACCGCCGAACGGATGCCTCCACGGCAAAGCAGCGACCTTTCGCGGCGTGCCTGTCCGTCGGGAAAAGAGTAATTAGGGCGTAATTAGTTTACTCTCGCGAACGCGGAGGCTTCCCGAGACCACACTGCCGTGGGAGGGTTCGCTGTGGAAGCCACTGACTGCACGCGAGTGTGCGCGCTCTTCATAGAGCGGCAAGGGCGTGGGAACGCGACCAGAGAGAGAGAGAGAGTACAAACGGTACAAACCGAGGCACCGGAGATGCGCGTTTGTATTTGCTCGCTTTCTTTTCTTCGCTTTCGTGTTTGCTTTGTCGTTAACGGCGGGCACCGCATGTGTTATAGCGTACGTTTACTGAAGAGGGCACATCCATGCGTCCGTTGAGTGTGCGTCCGCACGAACTTGCGTGTAGACAGATAGGTGGTGTGTGTACGTAATAGCTAGGTGGACGCGCGCACGCAGCCTGACGGTATTGTACGCACGCAACGCCGAGTCGATTAGGGAGTCGCCAAGGGTGAATGAGGCCCGTTTCCATTGTAACAGAGCGGCTTGTAGCGTGCCGACATCTGACTTCGCGAAGCGGTATTGACTTAAAGGCGCACGTCGCTCTTCGAGCGGTATAGCAATGGCCTTTGTGTTGTATTTAAACGTGCGACATCCGGTCCTTGTAAGATGACCTCAGCGCTACCTCGCGGGAAGAGGTCGCCCAGCCTTCTCTGCGGAAGTATCGCAAAGAAAGCTTCGCTGTAATACTTCCGCTTGTGCTCCAGAAGAGGAAAGGAGGTGCAAGGCAGAAAGAGAAGGAAAGAAGTGGGAGTGGGGTTAGCCATTGTAGACGCCGCCTCGCTTCACCAGTCTAGGGTAATGGGTAGAAGAGCAATACAGGGGGCCTCTAAAGGGAAGCACTAACTCAGTATAAATCATTCATTTTCTCTAGCTTCGCGTTAAATAATTGATTACTACAGGGGAACATGTAGGTGAGATTTCTTTTTTTCGAATTCAGTTTCTGACACTGCAGCACCGTCACACGTCAGCGTGACGTCATGGATTTCAAAGTGCTGTCTAGTATTTGAGCCGTTGCGGCGCGGTAGAAGTTTTCACTTTCGAAGTTCATTCCTTGGCTCCGTTATAGTACAGTGGAACCCATGTCTACCTACTGATAATCAAATAGGCCTGAGTAGACGCGATCAAACTCTGTGTGCTAGTGCGCGAACTTCACGGTGGCATCAACACCCGTCTTTTATTTTTGCATCTTTTCTGGCTCACCAAGGCCTGCTCACGACAGCACGTACTTCTTTGGTATTGTTGAAATGTAGGTTACTAATGCAGCTGAAATATTTTTTTTTTCTTTGTTGCTGCTTTAAATGTGCTTGAAGGAGAAACGAAACTGAAAGGTGATATGGGGATGGATAGATGAAAATAATGGGCGCATAAATACTACACTACATTGCATTTCGCATAAATGCAATGCAGCAAGCGACAACTCCTGCAAAAAGGTGCCTCGCGTCAGTCCGTGTGTGCTGTAGAAAACTCGCTTGGTGTAACGCGTCCAGCCGGCCACATATTGCATTCTCGTGTTCTCGCGCTACGCGCTGAACAGTAACTATATAAAGCCGCACTGGAAAGCAAGGAGAGGAGCTCAGTTTTCCACCGAACTGCGTATAAGTTCGCCGTTCTGCCTGTCCGCACCAGCCGACGCGTCTACCGTTACGCTGGGATTCGAGGAAATCGACGCTCTCAGAATAATATAACTGGCTGCACAAATAGCACGAGCATGGGCGCCGTTTCTCTGCGGCCTTTGTTTGTGTTTCTTCTAAGTTGCTGTGTTCTTTTCTTTCTGTATGTTTGATTCTTTCTTTGGTTTCTTTCCTTTCTTTCTTTATTTCTTTCTTATTTTTAAATTTTTGTTACAGCACATTATACTAGCGATCGATGAGAAGCTTTAGAACGCGCAAGAATCGGGTCTCTCGCAAGCACGCACGCATCGTCGCCCAAAGTTTCTTTGTACAAACAAATTGTGCACATTCCTCCCTCGGCCTTTGCTGCCTTCATTTTTCATTTATATATCAATATACTGCCAGCGTAGCTATAAAGGCGTCGGTCTCGTAAACCTTTGTAAGGCTTTCCCGTGTGTCTGTATAGCTTGTGGAGAAAGCAGCGAGCGAAATACGACAAAGGTGCACACTCAGGAAAATTGCGCCCTCGAGGGCGGATTGGACTTCATTGGACTTCATCATGGGAAATTTTGGAAATGGGCGCATTAGCTTGCATGAACACCATTTTGCACACCCTTTCATTTACCTCAGGGTGTTACAAAACGGGTGTGTTCTCTGGAACGTTCACCTTGCAGAATTTAACGTCGTTCGGGCACTTCAACATGTTAAGCTTCTCAGCGGTTTCAGCCAAGCCATTCTTCGAGACCGTCATACGGTCATAAGGGGCTATGGATGTCACACTGCTACTTCATGTACAAGACGTCACAGGTGGTGGAGTGTAAAGACATGGCGTTTTTGTTTTTGTTTTATTTCTTTCCCTGGCTTTCGCTTTTTACCATTGGCTTTGTCTTTGTTTCGCGTCTGTGTTGTGTTATAGATGAGCTGCCAATCGTCAACGAATCATATATTGCGTCAGCCGATTACACTTCTTAAGATGCATGCATGCTCTTTCTGGTGTAGCATCGGGACTGGCGCAAGAGGAACGTGCGAATTCCTTGCGCCGTTTCGTGCAGTATAGATTGGAATAAGCATACGGAAATGCATGACCGAGAAATAAGAACGAACCCAGCGTTTATTGTGTAGGTGCCGCATTCCGGTAATAGAGTGGAAAGACGGTAGTACATTGTCCACTTCATTCCTTTATGCCTCTCACATCTTACAGCCGAGCTCACTTAAATTGTCTCTTCTTGGTGCTGATTTATAGACAGTCTTAAGCTCTGAAGAGTGTGGCGTGAGCCTACAGAGCAATTATAGGGGCTACGGCTCTCTATAGATGTGCTGCATTATTCCCCGTGGTTGTATTAGCAGCGGTGGGAACTGGTCACATCCGCTGTTCGTCAAAAGCTTAATGTGTGTCGCTCAAGCTTTATTCGATGTTGAGTTTTTCTTCCGATATTTTACTTCTTCTTTTTCATCACATATTGAAGCAAAGGAGCGGCCATCGCTCAGAAGACTCGCAACATCTCCTTAAGTTATTTTAATTTTAAATTGGAGTTGAAGACAAACTCTGACAACCGAGCTTTATTTTTTTTCTCATTATGCTTTGGTTATTACAATCCGCGTTTTCCCCCCACATTCGCAACTTGGCTGCTGGGTGAAATGACCCTAAGTATTGGAGTCGGCGTTTTTAAACGAATTAATTCGTCCGTTCTTTTCATCGCGTCCTGATTTGCGTCTGCAACGTCCGAGATCATACAACACGAACAGCTCATGGCTTTTACGTCACTGAATACCTCAACTTCTTACAATTCTTTGTTAATGCAACGCGCTGTAGGACTCGAGTACAAAGACAACAGTGACAGTTCCAAAAATCCGTCGTTCCTGCGTCAGCAGTCGGCGCGCTGCAGGACAGCATAGCATCGGCGAGATAGCGCGTCTCGGTATTGCAAAAGCTGTTCTCGGAAACTGCGTCGTCAGCCAGCGTACAACGATCGCTTGGACGGCTATGTTACATAAGAGCCGCCTTGTCCAGCCGTGCGGCGGTTGTGTCTTTTCCGTTGGGTCTGCTCGTGGCGATTACCTTCTCCGACGTCCTCGCAGAAAGCCGCGACAGCCGAGACATTTGAGAAACACGAGATTCGCGTAGAAGAAGTCCTGCAGGGAAATCAGCAGCCGAAGTCACACAACGTTCCTGCTGCCGCAAACGTGGCTCGCGCGCCGCGCGTGAATTTCGAGCGGCGCGTGGGGCGAGCTTGTAGACGCGGTCGTGCTCTCCTTTGTCGTTTATTTTTTTTTTTTTTTTTTGTCGGCGATGCCACATCGGGAAGAAGGCGTTTTCTCTCTCTCTCTCTGAAAGGCAAGACGTCGCAGGCTGCGCTTCATTTGAAATGCAAACGGGAACGCCGCTCCCCCTGTCGCCGAAAGAAATTGATAAAAGCGCAAAGAAACGGTTTCAAGTATGGTGCCGACTCTCGCTGGCAGATTTTGCTAGCAGTCTTTGCAGGCCTGCGCGAAGTTGGCAACGTTTCAAGTCTCCTAGCTATAGTGAAGCTCCGGTGACTCCAGAATGCTCTTAGTCTATGCTTTACGCGTGGTACCGGCGCCACAGTATTGATACACTTAGCGCAAGTTTGATGGCGGTACGACGATCGCATGCCCTCGGCGCGTCATCATAAGTTAGTTTCCAGGGTCATATGGAAATCCACTGTCGCAGCTTCCGAGTCATCGATCGAAGGCGTCTTTCATATTCACAATGATTGCTGTGGAATGCGAGCTCTGAGTAGTCGTTTTCTTGTACCTTGGCTACGTTGTGAACTATTGTCGTTAATTTCTCGCCAAATGTGCCTTTTTTTTTGTTTTGAAGCCGAGCCTTCTCGTCAAGAAGAAAAAAGGGATGACTAAGTGGTGTCACGTTGGCAGGAATTCCATAGCGGTTTCAGTTTTTGGATGTGGCAAAGTTGATAGCGATGAAAAGTGAGCGATGAAAGGAAAGTATAAAGCGTATAGTTAAGCGCTATAAAGACAGCAGTGACGGCTCAAAACGCAAGTAGCTGATATTTTATATATATATATATATATATATATATATATATATATATATATATATATCATTGATCGTTTAGCCGCGACGCAGTTGTGTCTCTATTCGTTTCTCTTCTCTCGCATCTACCGCCGGCTCTATGTTGAAGGAGAGTTGCCGAGGGATTCATCTGTATTAGACATTTCCGGTGTATCGGCGCGGAGCTTTCGCGCTTCGTTTACTCTGTTGCGTTCGCGCCGGGTTGTCGAATTGACGTGTCCCGCACGAGCAGGCGCCATGTCGAGCGTGATCGCGCTCTGCGTTGCTCGGCGCCCACACTTTCATTATGCATCCGCCCCCCCCCTCTCTCCCGCACGTCCGTGTTCCATGCAGATTTCCGTCGATCTTCTTTTGACCGGAGAAGGAGAGAGCGATAGAGTGCGGACATGAACGCCAGTGAACCGAGTACGCCATAGCAATTGGAAAACTGGGAATAAAACCAGGTCAATCGGATAAGACTGCGACGCAATGCGAGCACGCATGACTCACCGCGCGTTTGCTTAGTAAAGACCGGTCCAAGTTTTCTTGGTTGTGAAGTTCCTGCATGGTTTGTTAAGGCACGACCACACTAGCGAAAAAAAAAAGAACGCGCGCCGCATGGCCTGCCTCGCGGAAGCGTTCTCACGTCGACCGGAGGATGGGGCTCGCAACTACATTAACGCGACAGCGTTGAGCGCCCCGACTCGCGAAAGATCCGGTGTCTCGGCGTCGGACGCCGTTTCGCGAAAAATCGTTCCGAACTACCACCACGCAGGCCCTCCGCGTGGCGCAGAGGCGTTACTGAACTAATCGAATTCCTCAAAGTAAAATGCCTCGGAAAAATCGTAAAGTACGACAGTAAACACAACCTACAGACATGATGGCGTCGGGCTGCAATTTGAATATGCCACAAAACATTATTCTGTTACGTGCAAACTCAAACACAAGCCCATTTTCCAGTGTGTTATAGAGTGGCGCGGCGTGCTCGGTTCCTGGCAACAACACCATCCAGATTGCCCTCTCCTCCGCGCATCCGCAGGAAAGCTGCGGTTGCCGGGAAGCGTGACAGTTAGTGATCTTTGGATGCTATCGCGTTCCATTCTTGAAGGCGAAGCTGCCGATTTACTCACGTGGACTGGCCGCGCGAAGGCATGCGGTCCTTTCTTGACTCCGCCAGGAGTCATCAAACATTCCTACTGCAGTGATATATAGGTGATAGTCACTTACGAGGGCTGGGGAAGGGAAGGGGGAAGCACTGATCCAAGTCGAGAGCGAAGCTGTCACGTAAGTGTCGCCAGTGGAGGCGCGACCCCTCGCTTCGGCACTATGCACGGTCCTTTCGGTAACGCTGTGAATGAATGAGCAGAATTTTTCCTGACTACATCTTCATCCAAGTACCCGAAGCACGAGGTGTATGTGCTGCACATGGCCCACAATTTGTTTGTTTAGAGAAGGCAGAAATGGCGCGTCCAGCGAGAAAGAAAGATCAACCAGACACGCGTTCGGTTTGCTACCCTACACCGGGGAAAAGGTATACGGCGTGAAAAAAGAAAGGAGGAGGAAGGAACCAAGGCGAACGAACAGCGCCCGGCAAATGTTGAACGCGCATACTGGAGTGAATGACGATCCTACCCCGAATCCAGAACAAAATATTGACTTTAATATGGTTGCGAACTGTGCACACATGGTGTTACTCGTGTTATGCGAAAGAAGTGGATGTGGTGACGAACTGTCTGCCAAGGGTGGTCATTGTCTGGGTATTCTGTAGTCGTGGCCTTGGGTATTAACGCACAGAGTTAAGCTAACTACAGACTAACAGTATATGAAGACAGACGCTAGTTTCAGCTATACAGCCTATTGCAAGCCAGGCTATGCCGTTTTATCGGCACCGATTTTCACAATATCAGCGAAAAAAGAAAGCATAGCGAATAAAAAGGACAAGATGAAAACGACAAGAAACAAGCCACAAGATTTGTGAATGTGCGAATTGAGATGCACGAAACATACGCTACACGTGTCAGCAAACCGAAGTAATAAAGACGCTCTGCATGTCCAGCCTGCACAGAGACCGTAATTGTTCCAAATCTAATTACCACTCCAAGCACCATGTGTTGTATTGCATGGCACCAGCAATCACGGCAATGAGGTCCTGAATCTCCGTTTATACGTATGCGTTCTTTGTTATATTCTGCTCCCAGAGGCCTTCATTACCACATCGCTCAAGTCTCACTTTGTGTACACTGAACCCACTGTCCTTCCTGTGGTCGACTTGATAAACATTCACACTATGGAAACCGGGGGTAAACCGTAGTTAATTAAACAGCAGACCAGACACAAGGGCTGTCTGCTGCTTGATCCTTTAAGTTGAATAATCGTTACGGCAGCCCATTCCGGCGATGTGTTTACATGCGGGAAGCCTTGGCGATGATGTCACTGTATCATTGGCTGCAGTTCAACGCCACATTAGTCTGATATCCAGAATGACGCCCAAGGAAGCGAAGTTGCTCTCTCATTTTTTTCTTGGCGCGTCGAGTTGAGCGGCCTCCCGATTTTGAAGCTGTTATAGCTTTTTGGTTTTCCCGGAAAGAAATATGCGTGATACGTGATTATTCTGCTAAAATGGAGTAACCAAGAGTTTAAAATAGTTTTTCAGCAGAGAGAGAGAGAGAGAGAGAGAGAGAGAGAGAGAGATGGGAAGAAGGAAAGGCAGGGAGGTTAACCAGACTGAGTCCAATTTGTTACCGTACACGTGCGGAATGGGGAGTGCAAGAGAGAGAGATAAAACATGACTCTATTCCGCACTTTCACATGCACTAAGTTAGGTGTAGGGTGTGTATACGCCTCGTGCATCGCCTATAGAGGCGCCACTGATAGCCACCTAGCGGGCGTTTCCAACAGTACTCGCGGTAGCAGTAGCAGACGACAACCCTTTGCAGCAAGGATGGCTGAAGTTCGCGGCTGCGATTTCTCCTTTGTTCGGGCGCCAGACTGCTTTTTCTGTGGTGATAGCTGTAGGGAAGACGCTGACCTCTGTGGGAGCCGGTATGAACACGATGTTACCGGTGTTTGGGACAACATGGTCCACATACGGGCCAGGTGCGTCCCGCAGACAAACGCCGTGAACCCCGTTTACATGAAGTGGAGCTCATGTAAATGGAGCCGACAAATTTTGTTGACTAATGCTATGTCTCGATCGTGTTTTTTTTTTATCCTACCCTTGCTGTAATGCTGCTTCTGTGCCTCAATAATAAGCACCCGTCGTTAGTGCAGACTTATATCAAACAAATCGTTGTGATGTTTCTGCCGATGAATACATGTGACATCGCCGAATAAGTGCAGTCAAAGTCGCCTCGAGAAGAGTAATTGCGAATTTATTGATGGAAACGCGTACACTAGACAACGAAGTCACCAAACGCACGGGTTAATAAAAGCGCGTGTTAGTGCTGTACCGCCGATGAACTACCCTTCCCGCTGCAGTTTTTGCAATTTTAAATTCCCCAAGGGAGCTGCTTGGAAACGTACAAGGCTAAAGTCTGACTAACTTTTCAGTACTTTTTTTAAATGTTACTAGAGAGAGGTGCACATGATATACTTAAAGGCGGAGCAGCGCCGGTCAAAGTAGATGAGCGCTGGCGGCAAGGCCGCGTTTAGTCCTCTGCGGCGTAAGCATAATAAGAAATAATTCAGTTGAGTACAAAATTCACATGCAAGAAGCTACTACATTGTGAAAGAAACAAATCACTTGGCGTGTTAAGTCTGCTCAGACAGCATCGAGGTGTGATGACTTCCCAAACGTGACGCAAACTTTTCAGCGAAGAATGGAACAAAAATACCATATGCAACAACTATTAGCAATTCTCGCCCTGAAATACCTATTTTCTAAACACATTCGGGCAAAAAGAATAAAGCTGTTAAAGAACCACTTCCTTGGTATCATTCCGATAAGACACAGCGTGATTTATACCCTTTACAAACTAGGCAGGGTGAAAACCTCGCAGCTCAAAAGAATCAACAAGAGTTATGCATGAAGCAACTAGCAACAGTTAAACACGTGCGAAGCCACGCATAAAATACATGTAAAAACACTAAGTGCGTGATAGCTGGTGCGAGGATTTACCGGGCCACATAAAACTAGCAATTTCAGTTCTTGCAAACTTCTGTAGCTTTAACATACAACACAATGTACTCGTGCAGTCGTGCTGCCTAGCTAGCCCAACGCGGTAAGGAAGCGGAAGATAATATAAGCGGCAAACGGCATTCCGAACTTTAGCGAAATGCCTTTAAACCGCATGCTGCACTGTAGAAGGACTTCGTCGCTTACGCGTCTAACTACGATCGAGTGAAAAAAACAAAACACCGAAGCGACAAAGGAAAGGATGAGAACAAGAAATTTCCCGCCGAAGCGACGATCCATTGCTACCGTTGCTCCCACTGATGAGGTTTCAGGGAATGATTAGAACCGTATCGCCGGCACGTTTTCGCCGGTATTTGAACACCCCACCGCGAAACAATTCTTCTTGGACGTTCCTTGAAGCTTCGGCCACCCTGCACATGCGAAGCGTGTTGCCTATTTTGCTCTGAAAACGTGAATAAGACAGAGAAGCGCTATCAACGACACAGCGAACTACGGCGCGCGGCTGGCTCCTCTCCCTTGTGTTATGCGCAAGGCCGCCGCCAGTGGCGCGTCCATCGGTGCGCACTACGCGTATAGTCGGGCACTCAAGTCTGTTGCCTTCAGGTAGCGAAGAAGTGCTCGAACTGCTATCTGGGCTAATGAACAGTGAGGCCAGGCTCCCAAGATCTTCGCTTCCGTAAATGGCCTGTCATACAGTCTGTTCAAGGCACACTGGAGAGTCGCACGTTGATTATCGAAGCGAGAACAGTGGCACAGAAGGTGACTGATGGTCTCTTCACACTTGCACTTAGCGCACATTGGTGAATCCGCCATTCCAATACGATAGCTGTAGGAGTTGGTGAATGCTACTCCTACCCACAGCCGACACAGTAGTTTTGCGTCACGTCGTGAAAGGTTTGCTGGTAATTTATGTTTCAGTGATGGGTTGAGGCTGTATAAACGACACTTAGAGTTCTGTGGTGAATGCCAGTAACTTAACGTGATAGCACAAGTGAGACTGCGAAGCTCTCTCCTGGGCTCTCCATCCTGGACACGTCACATCGGGCAGCGACATCGTCGAGGGGATTACCAACGATGCCACAGTGTCCCGGCAGCCGCTGAAAGATGATATCGTGTCCTCCGTTCAGAAGCACAATGGCAAGTTTCGTTGATTTTAGACACCATTTGTTCATAATTGCCATGTCGTAAACTTCGCAAGCTCTGGAGGGCTGCTTTCGAATCACAAAGTTTTTCAGCAACTCGTCCTTCAGCTATGCGTGCTAACCGTATCTGTTGATAGCACGATATTTGAATTCAGATGTAGTTAACATAAATGCACGATGAGTGACGTTAAAAGCCAAAGCCACCTGTTTCCGTCAGGCCGCGCAATGCAATCATTCTTGATCGAATTGACCTGTTGCAAACGCTGCCAAATTAAGAACGTATTTTGCCGTGCGCGCGACCTTTCAGCCAAGTGCAGTGTGTGCAAGGCGAAACATAATGTTTTCTCTTCGGCACTTTTCAATTATTTATCAATGAAGACTACGTGAAGTGCTGAGAATACTGCACACGAGACCCGACCAAATGCAATCGAGCTTGTTTATTAAGTGATTCTTTTCAAGTATGACACACCCGTAGCTTTATTGGTGATGAGTATCATTCGCGCAACAAAGAGCTTGTTTTATGTTTCTTTATTTTTTTACCGTTGCAGTTTTGTCAACACCGTCAATTGACGTCTTAAAATTAGCGTCAGGTCATCGAATTTCTTATTGCTGGTTTACATTAAGCTCACCACACATTCGCAGAGTCTAGTTTCTTGCCACTCTGGAACCTTAGGTCGCAGAGTCCCCGATCAATACTTCAACGAAACTTTAACAAAAAGAAGTTAATCATCGTCACCATCTCAACAGCAGATGCGTCTATGTTGTGATGCTCGCGTGAGCCACTTTCATTTTTTCTTTGACTTAATAAATCAAACCTAGAGACACTATCGAAACCAGAAAAATAGCTCATTTGTGTCCTTAATCAAGTGCAATATGCGCAGTATAAGTGAAGTAGGCCGGGTGCCGCATATAGCCATAAAAGCCTTTACTCAGCTAATTAGCAATAACAACATATTGAGAGACGCAACAGAGAAAGTTGATGAGTACTTTCATCTTCACTGTTGTGACCGCTAATGACGCGCAACCATTTTTGTTATTTTACCTCAGCTCAGTTCAGTCCGAACTGCTTTAAAAGCATGGGACTAATCGAGGAACTATAGAGTGCGAACTGACGCGTCCTTTCTTCATTTTTTTTTGTATACTCTTGCTTTCTTATTTTTTCTGCCCTTACCCCGTTCCCCTGTGCAGATTAGCCAACCAGACGCTTAATTGGGTTGACCTCTCTGCCTGAACCTTTTCGTCTCTCTATCTCTCTTATTTTAGGGAAGCATTCGGGGTTGATTTCAGGTAAAGCCGTTTGCTTCTGGCTTAACTACTTCTATATAAGCCATATGCGCGTGGCTCGCCGTTGGTGTTCTACACTGCTTCGGTTTCTACATTGATTCGGTGTTTAACACCCAGAATATTTGTACGGGAAAGCATGCAATCAAAAAACAAGAAACAAAATAAATATGTTGTTCACTAATACACACTAGAGAGAGAGAGAGAGAGAGAGAGAGAGAGAGAAGTCATAAGCAAAAGGCAGGGAGGTTAACCGGGCCGAGCCTTGTAGGCTACCCTGCACTGGGGAAGTGGGAGAGGGGATTGAAAGAGAAGGGAGAAAGAGGCTCAGAGTTCGAACTGTTATACACACAACCGTTCATCGCCTCAGTCACTCACAGGCGGTCATACAGGCTGGTGCATTTCAAGAAGCGCACTATAGCGCCTTTGTGGCCTTGCATATAGCTGGCGCACGAGGCCACGGACCCAAGATCTTCTCCTTTGTAAAGGGCCCGTCGTCTAAGTGCCTTCAATACACACTAGCGCTCTCAGGGAGATGCAGCTTGTAACGATATATGCAAGCCTGCGCTCAAACTACCTTAGATGCGCTTTGTCTTAGGAACTCGCGTAGGATGCGAAGCACGGCGACGTACACTGCCTAGCAACAGTGACTGTCAGAATTAGCCGCTAGGAAATAACAGCAAGGGCGTATGGCGCGTCAGTTGTATGGATGAAACGACAGTGTCGGCGTTTGGTTGCCTAGACGAGTGCTCGGCGTTCTTTAGTCCAGGTCCACAGAACGCTTCGATATAAAAGAACCGCGCCTACCTACTGAGCTCGTTAGTTCCACCTTTCAGCCATTTCGAAAACAGGCGTGGAAAGAAAAAAAAAGGAAAGGAAGATTGCATGACCGAAGCAAACGACGCTAGAAAATTCGGCAGGATTACGTTCGCGCGGCCCGTCTTCATTATAGAAACCGAGGCCCAACGTTGCGAGATAAAAAAAAAAAAAACCTGACGCCTCCGGTACGCCCGAGTGCGGCCAGTTTGTCCCGCTTCTCTAAATACTCAACCCGTGCACGAAGCCGACAATCATTTCCTTTCCTTCCTCACTGAGCTTCGCGGTCCTGTCGCTTAGAGGACGCCTACCTGCGCTGTTGCCATCAACGTGCCTTCTCTTTTGTTCGTTTGTCGCGGCGCTGACGGAGCGATGAGGCGGGCAGAGGAACAGGAAGCCTGGCGGAAAGGAGCGGGGGGGGGGGGGGGGGGGAGGGCGAGGTTTTTCGTGTCACCGGGTCTCTGGAGTTCTTGCGCGAACGTCTCGTCTCAGCTCGGAATAGACGGGCCTCTTCCACACACAACACACACCTTGCTTTCCTCCTCACCTACGCACGAAGAGGGTCCCAGTGGAACTGAAGCACCGTTGGCTGTCTTCTCCAGTCGCTCGCACGACTTCTCGGAAAGCCAAAGGGAGGTCTGTTGCGTGTGTGGGGAGCTAACGCGGCGTTCCCGTCGAGTTTGGCTTCCGAGTCGCAAGTTACGCGGTCCTCGAAACGACGTACGTGCGAAGCGCGGTCGGTCTCGTCTCTCACCAAACACTAGCTCATATATAGCTGGGTGTGTGTGTGTGTTTGAGTGGGTGGCTCTGTGGTGCCACAGACCCTCCTTCAACTTGGGCCGTTGCATGGAGTTTTGAACTACGGGACCCGCACTACGAAAACATGGCACGGCCACGGTAAGCCTATGTATAGTCTTTCCTTTCGCCATGGATGTCCTCGCTTATTGAGAATGAACCTGCGTCCCCGACTCGATGGCCTGTACCAACTGGACAAGGCCATAGTTAAGCGTAAAACATGGACGATGTCCTCAAGCAAGAAACATCATAAGTTCGGAAACTTCTTTTGCGTTTCTCGCTCGCATTTTCATTTGCCAGACTTTCAGTTTTCATCTTTGGCTACAGTTCATCCCGACCAGGTGAGCTCTCGTGGAACTCTCGTCAGCATATAATTATAACATAGACTGCATCTGACGGTTCGATTTCCGTATCACTTCAGCGGGAGTCACTATACATTGTTGAAATTGGCTTAGCGGACCCGAGGCTCAGGCTGGGGGCAACATCCTCGAGGACATGCGATTAAAACCGTGAAGGTACAGTGCGACGTTCCAGCAAGGACTGAGTCTTAACGGCGCTGTTGTGTTGTTCGCGTTCCATAGTTTAAGACCTTAATCACCGTCTGTTCGGAACCATCCGCCGCAACAAAAGCATTGGGGAGTACACTTCTGTTTCCCCAGAACCACGATGCCTCTGTATAATAAAAATTACATCCGTCCCTTGCTTTAATTCTCGAGTCACATGGCGGTGAACTTCATGTGACAAGATAGAGGCATCGTCCGGTACTGTACCCGCAATCTTGTGCGCAGGCTTAACATCTCCTTTGAGGCATGTATTCCCATTCTGTTTTGATTTATCTTCTTTGACACAGGCCAGCGATGTAGTGAAATGAAGGAAGAAAACGCTCTTTCATGTTCGCTCTTAAGAAGAGGACACCATTGTTGAGTGGCCGCCTTTGAGAAAGATTAGTTTTCGTTAATTTCTCTGGAAAACTGCTTCGTTGCTGCCTCTCAAATAGTGCGCCTGAAACGAGCGTTTACATAGCTTTATTTCTTTCCATATTACATTTACTTTACTTCCGTATTCTGACTTGTCTTGTCGTCCACTATCGAAATGGGAACGAGAAAATCAAATTCATATATATATATATATATATATATATATATATATATATATATATATATATATATATATATATATATATATATATATATATATATATACGGAAGGGTTCCGCGAAACGTAGTGGACTTTATTAGGGAGCCCTTATTAGAATTTTCGATCCACCGTTCACTGTGAGGGAAGATCAATATTAAGTTACTCTTTAAGTTCTTGTAGCTTTCTTTTTCCTTACTTTGCTTTCTTTCTTTAATGTTCGGATTATTCTGTTCGCGTTTCATTAATCTGCCGCACGACATGTCCACCGCAATAGCTTCGTACACGTGAAACGTTGGCGCAAGCTTCACGTTTTTTTTTTTTTTTATTCCGACGTACCGCAGTGAAGGGTATTTTTAGGAACCCTAATAACGCCGAACCTACTCCTGCCACGCTTTCTCACGCGTGTAATCGCGTTCTCATTCCTCCACATGGTACCATTGTTTCTGCGCTCGTAGACAGGAACATAACTGTAGTAAAAAAAAAACGAAAAGAAAACACTATCGCTAATATGTAACGAACAAGCCAACGGGCTATTGTTCTTACGAAGGTTATTACGAGGGGACTGTGCAGATCATCCCCGTAGCCTATAAGCCTCAAACGTGAAGGCGCCAGCTCTTCCGCATGAGCGTTGGACAAGCTCGAGTCGGCTCACGGGGGTGGCACGTCTTTTGATCGGACGATGGCTAATGAACCGTGGTCAATGGATGGCGTTTTGCGACTACGCCTACCGGAATGGATTTTCTGCTTTGTTGTTGTTGTCGCCGTGATAACGGCTCGTCAAGCCAACTCGCAGCCCTATATCTGGAACAACGCCTGTCGGAAGGAACGTAAACATTATTCTACGGGTTAATCACAGCGCAACAGCGTCCTCATTGGCTATATACACAGTTCGCACTGCCTTCCTCTCTCTCTCTCTCTCTCTCTCTCTCTCTCTCTCTCTCTCTCTCTCTCTCGACGGAAGCCATGCTGAAAAGCGCGTGATTGATCGGCGTCTGCAGGTGGTTAGCCCGCGCTGGTGTTAACGGCGATTTCACAGCCGCCAATGTCAAACACTTCCGCGTGAAAACCATCGCTCTTAACGACACGCGCTAGCCTAACACCGGCTGCAGCGTAAATAAATGGACGCGCGAACGTGTTTCCTACATGCTTATCTTTTTTTGCATGTTCTAGATGCTGAGTTGGCCTGAACGAGATTTAAAAAAAAATATGGAAGAATTAAAACATAAATGAATAAGTGGCGGTTCAGTTCTTGCGGCTCTTGTCGTTCTTCCAGATGCAAGTAAAACCTTATATGTCGGATAAAGTCCTGGGAATCCTTCTGATTAAAGTGGGGGGAGGGGGGGGGGGAGACGCTAAGATGCAGAAACTAGGCGGGAAAAACGACACTCCAGAAAATTTGGTACACAAGCTCGGTCGCCGAAATGACCCATTTGTTTCACAATTACGCCAAGACAGACCAAAAAGGGAGGAAAGACAGGGAGATTAGCCAGTGCGTGTACCGGCTGGCTACCCTGTGCTGGGGAAAGGGGGAAAGGGAATAGAAAGGTGAAAGAATAAAAAAAAGTGAGAAAAGATTCACACAATAACGCCATGTCAGGCGCTACAACTTTCAAAGACGGTCGCACAGTTCGCAAGCCTTCAAGAACTTGAGCAGAGCTCTTAAGGCCTTGAGTGCCGAAACCCGTGTGGACCAGTGTCCTAGAGATTCTTCTTCTGTGAAAGGACGATCGTCCAGTTTTTTCGAGCGCCGTCGCGAGTGCTTTTCTTTATACATTGTAACGGTCTCCTCTCTCCGCAGTTGTCGCAAGGAGGGGTGTCGGCCATTCCATTGCGGAAGGAATACGCGTTCGTGGATGCCACACCGAGCCACAGGTGGCAGAGAAGTGTTCCTTCCGATCGCGGTAGCCCTGGTGGAAGGCGGAGACAAATACGCCAAACTTTCCTCCGTGGGATAATGAAAGAACGAAGTAGTTGGGAACAGTTCCGGGGCGACATTCGTCATAATATATGACAATGAGAAGGTCACGAAGGAAGAGTGGTCAATTAAACTCTCTCCTTTCTTTTTTCTTTTTCGTCTTTCTGTTTTTCCTCCTTTTTTTGTTGTTGTTTTTTAGAGAAGGCAGTGTGGGTAGATGAGGCGTGCTAGCCCATGGCGTGCGCTATTTCGGTAAATGTATAACAGAGACCTAAACTTAATCGCAGTGACATCTTGACCAGGTTTTAGGTTTTCCGAGAAACCGACTGGTCGGTTATAGCCCATGGTTTGATAAGCGGCTCAACTATACTCTATGGCCTCCTTGTAAAATATTAAGCGGATATATGATCGTTACCGTGTCTTGCGTGTGATGCACCAGAGGACATAGCGCACTTAATCTGCAGTATTTTCACGCTTCAAAAGAGCGTCGTAGTGTTCACGCTGAACTTACCATCAGCAGAGGTTGAAACACGAACGGCAAATAACTGATCAGGAATCTTCTCCCGAGTGATTACATACGAGTTCTACGTATACAAATGCTATGTAACCGGCATCTAAACATACAAGATAACAAGCGTACGTTTTGAAGTCTCAATTTAGCCACTGTTGCAAATTCAATCGAACATGAGGCAGTATTATATATGTGGAAAAAGACGAATAAACGGGGCAGGTGGAGTCACTGTAGGCAGTTGATTAGGCCGCTCCTCCTCGAGGGGTCTGCAGTGATGATGTCCGCAGATTTGCAGTTCTGCGCCGAAACGTTCTGCAGTGATACGATATTCTTGTGTTTATTCCACTCCCTGTTTCGAGGCACAACCTCCCTGTGAGTATAGACGTTCTATCTGTAACCTCTCCTTTAGCAATAGTTTAGGTTAGACTCAGCAACACTCGCGATTTCCGGAACGCTTCCTTGTAACTGGGACTGCGAGAACGGGATGAGCGATTATGAAATAGAGTATCGAATTCGGGATTCATGTTACTGCAGCGAAAAATTGAACGGGACACAAAGATGAGACGCAGACACCCTAGGTAATCGTAACTTCACTATTAGTAAATGTTCCTTAATATACGTAACGGCTTACTGCGATTGGCCACCGGGTGCGACAGTATTCTCGTTATCGCGGTTACTATGAGCGGCGAGTGCCAACCGCCGAGAAACCTTACTTCCGGAGCTACCGTCTAAACAGATGGGAAATTGAAAAATCGTTTTTTCCTCGTTATTCGTAGCACAGATAGTGCTTAGATTTGTTCAGTGGAAAGAAAAGGTCGAAATCTACCGACCATGCAGAGTAGATTTTGTATGTGGGCCACGAATATTTTTTACCAAGTTTCGCAAACCGGAAAAATATCAAAAAGAAGAATCTAGCTTAAAGTTCTGCGACTCAGCAATAAAAAACCAATATCGCAATTACGAAAAATGCACAACTGAAACATATAAAGACGGCAAAAGTGATGCATTATTCACCGTTCTGAAATCCACTAACTTGTGAGTTTCGCAAAACCCTCGCAAGCATTGGGCAATCTTACGTAAGCTACAAACGCGTATATGATTTTCGTTCTCTTCAGATGACCCTCTCTATATTCTCCAGATTCTCCATATTAGCCAAATTGCTGAAAACACCTTATGCACTAATTAAAGATACGGCTTCCCAATGTTGGTGTAATTCAGCTTTCTCTTTAAACTAAAAACGCATTTCATTCAAAGTGGGTGAGAGCTATTTTTCGTTAAAGCATTTATTCGTTTCACATGTATTCCAATAGGGAAATTCCAGTTGTCCTCGATGTAAAGTTTCTTTTCCAGTGAGAAAAGTTTTGTGAGTTGAGTCATGAATTGTAGAATTTGTAGATACTGCAAAACAAGTGCACGAGAAGTACGTATCAATGAAGCGCTGCGCAGTAAGGAATTAAATGTCATTTGTAGGTTTCATCGGCATCGATGCGACGGCATTGGCCTGTGCCTATAAATCTTCGGATCATCGTAGCTGAAACTACAATATAGCAAATATGGGGCCGCGTTCTCAAAAAAAAAAAAGAAAGGCATTCGTACACGAGAATCGCTCTCAACTGCGGCTGCAAACTAATCGTCATGATGCTTTACAGAAACCAAGGCGGTCTGCCAGTAGCAAACACCACTCACGAATGAAAAGCTGTTAACTTGTAAAGTCGCGTAAGGTTGACTTTAGAATTGCCAGCGTATATTTAAAGCCCCGCGTAACCGAGTGCCCTAACTCATTTTCTTACATGCAGCTCTCGTAGGCTGTTTTCATATTTTTCATTGTTCGGCTCGCCGGACAAATGTTATCTGAACTGAAGTTCAGTGATATATACGCAGCAGACAGCGACGCAGTACTAAAGCCCCTTAAACTTCGTAAAGTAGCGACACTCTCCTCCTCCGCCTTCACCCCTCCTCGCTTCTCCTCACTTTCACGCTCCCTCCTCGACCGTGGCGCCGCCTTCACGTACTGCTCGAGCGTAGCAACGGCACCAACTTGCGCTCCTCGCCACTCCATAGACGCTTCTCGAGCAAAAATGGCGCTCATGCACGGCGCGAGGGCCCACGTGATGCTATTAGGCCAATAGCGACGCGGCGTCGGCCTAGGCCAGAGCGCGCGAGGAGGAGGCGGCATTCTTCAAAACGCGGCAGTATTTACGAAGATTAAGGGGCTTTACCGCAGTACGCGTGCTCCTCTCTCTCCTCTCTTTCTCTGCCCAATTCCCCGCCCCACGCATAGTAGCATGTTAGCGATGTCTATACGCCTGCTGAAATATCTGCCTTTCATTAAAGAATTCTCTCTCTCTCTCTATTCGTGAGCCGCCTATTATGTTCGTGCACTGTCATTCCCGCCAACGCTTCAGCGAAGCAACACATCCGTGTACAATTAATTATTACGCATGCACGAAGCCTTCGCTCGTACAGACTCATACGGGAAAGCTCATGCACTCACGTTGCTCAAACATGGCTGCACGCTACTAGCCGGTCTATACATACCAGAAAAAAAAGATAGAAAGAGAGAAAAACATTCGTGCAGCTTTCAATGCCTCGGCGCATCACCGTGATATGTTCTTCATTACTGTCAAACTTGTCTCCTTTTTTTTTTTCATTTAAGCCTATATAACATAATATAAAGCTCGGCGCTCGCTCGGAGTAGGACTAGCCTGGCAACGTTGCGAAACAATTCCTGCATGTCCTGGAGGCAAAGTCTAGCCCGTTTCCATATAATGAAACGACACGGCAATGCGTCAGGCGAAAATGAACAGAAATAAAAGTCATTCCCCATGCTCCTGGCCAAAAGGAGAGCAAGACAGAAAGGACAGGGAAAGCGTTGCCATCACGAGTATAATTAGCGCGAAAGTTACGGCCACAGCCAGGCAAACCGCTTCGATGCGAGCATATATATATATGCTCTCGTAGGCTGCGTTGTCCCATGCTTCCAGGACATGGAATTTCTTTATAAATATATATATTGTTTCTTCTATTCGGTTATGGCCGGCAAGAGCGCTAAAGCTCGACACGGCGGAAGGTCTCAGTACGGGGTAAGTGGTTTCTATATTCAGACTGGGTTCCTCGTTTTCGGTTTGTTTGTTTGTTTGTTTGCATCTCACATATCATCGGCGCACACGCGCTGTAGCAAGCGCCATTGCCGCTCGTTCCTTCATTCACTGTAGTTTGAATAGAAACAGCTCCTCCGCCTAACCCTTTGTCGTCGCTGCAGTTCGCGCGCTTAGAAACTGCCCAAGAAGACGGCAGCGCCCGGTGATTACCCTTATGAAACGATTACCCTGATTAGTGATACGATTGTCGTCATCGTCGTCGTGCGCCTTCGCGCCGCGAGCAAGCAAGCGCTCCCCAGTCTCGCTGATTAGGCTTAGTAGCTTCGCTGCCGCGCGCACAATGAGGCGTAGTGGGAAGCGCCACGCGCAGGCATTTTTTTCAGCTACAGCGCAAAGAAACAAAAATTGGAGAGAGAACGACAGAGAGAGAGAGATAAGTGAGGTCAGGACTTCGCGAAACAAAAGGAGCTCCGTGGATCGCACGTGGAGGTAGTACACACGGGAGCTGGCAGCCGGCGGGGTCATCCGAAAGACAAACACGGAACGTGTGCGCAGCCTGCGAAACAAAATGCTGAAACTCTCGCTCTCTTTGTGTCTTCGCATTCGCGTCGCGTGCGCCGCTTCGTTTATACGGTGTCGGCGAGCACGCCTTTAGGCAGGGCATGGCGTAATGGCGGTTGCGCTTCTTTCTCGCGTATTCTACCCTGCCGGAATCGACTGGGACACGGACATAAAAAAAAAACGCGCCCGCCGGTTCTGCCGTCGCAATGGAAACCGCTGGGTGGCGGCACTGTCTCTCAGTCGAGTCCGTCTGAATAGATTCGGAGGACTTCAGTGGGCAGAGGCGGCGGCTGTAGCGGGGCAGCATTAGCAGTGATGTGATTAGCGAAGTGCCGCATGGGCCTTGCTCTCTCCGTTATGCGTGTAGAATGTAAAGTTGCATCCTTTTGTGAGACATTTGGCTCGCCTATCTGGCGTCCGGGCTCCCACAGTGAGAGGTGTAGCCGCAGAGAACGGCTGCACTTCTTTCCAGCTTCTGAATGTTGAGGCACCGAGTCGCGTTCACCGTTTGTGTCGACAGCGTTCCACTTCCTTTCAACGTCGCTGTCGCAAAGTTCGTTTGATTAGGGTCATTTTGCAACCGCTACATCAGTTGGCGATGTGTATCCAAAGTGGGGACGTATTCGTTCTGTCTTGCAGAAAGTTCGTGCACATTTCTTTCGAGCGGCCTTTTCTTCAAAGAGCTCTCGCCGTGCAACCAGCTGCCGTTGTTGCGCTCCAGTAGTGCGCTTGATCAGTGAGCGAGTGGGCGCTGTAGAGAAACGAGTGCATGGCTTGAAGTTGCTATGGGCAGAGTTAGCCATAATTTCGAAACTATGTTAGTGCCAGCCATACAGTGTCTACCATGCGTCTTGTAGTGCGTAAATGTTCTGAGGCTTGCTTGAGCACAAGCCTGCAACATTGTGGGAAGGAAAATTAGAAGATCCTTTAATGGCAGCTGTGATGTCGATGCTGCAAACTAAACTGGTCACGCTTGGCCAAGTCATATCCAGTTCCGCGCGAGTTGCTTAAAGTAGAGTTATCAATATAAACTGGGAAAGTAAGAATAAGCACCGTGACCGACAGACGCGGACAACGGTTGTTTTCAAGAAATGCTACTGCGCTCACTCTGACGGTCCTCTACAGCGATGTGAAGCGCATACATGTGTGTTTAGCGAATCATGCACTCAGACTAGTAACGCTTCACTCTTTTTAGTGAAACTGTGGCCGTTCTCCCTAGAACCTTCAGACCTCCGGCGACAACGTTATGCATCAACTACGCCTTATATAGTGCAGTAGCGCTTGCTCTGTTACGCATTTCTGTATATTTAAATTCAGGATTCGCAGTCGATGAATACGTTGGAACGCACTGAAATCTAGACGCGCTCAATTCATCCTTAATAAATGCCTGCTGAATACAACTTAACTCGCTATATAAGACAAAAAAGGTTTTCAATAAACCGAGTGCTGCAGCGCCCGGATGACTGCACTGCGTCGATGCATAAACGAAGCGGGAGGAGGAAATGGCGTAAATCAGTCTCAGTCCGCTAGGAAGTCGAGTGTACACCGAGCGTATTCGGCCACACCGCGCAATTAATTGCACCGTGCCCGCAGCGCACGCCGCGTGCAGCCCGATCACAATAGCGCAGTCAGCCGCGACGGCGATCACCGCCGTGTTCACGGATCAGAGGCCCTGAATCAGGTAAACACGGCGCGTAAGGTTGCTCACGTGTCGCAGTGTGCGTTACGTATCCTGCAGTTATGTCACACAGTGTTCGGGCAGGAAGCTGTGAAGGTTGCGCAAGCCGACGACGGCTGACTCATGGGGCGGCGTCTCCCAGCGTCCAAAGCGCGCCGGCTATCGCAGGGCCGAACGGGATGTGTACCCCGCTGCGAAACGCCACAGCGAAAAAAAAATTTCAGTTTGAAACCGCGGACGTTTAAGAGCGCGGTTTGATTTGAATTTAACGCACCAATAATTTATTGTATCTGCGAAAGTAACGATTCCTTTATTGTTATTACCTTTTCTTTAGCTAGCTACCTAGCTAGCTAGCTCCGTTTGAGAAGCTGTTGGTGGCTATAAGTGACCTCGGCTATGCCTAGCTCTTCTCTCGCATGATAAACGTGCAGAAAGTGGTGCGAATTGTTATAACAAAGAATGCTAAAGAATAACAGGGATGTCAAGACTGAAGCCCACGAAGCACTAAGACTCCTGCGGAAAGGCAAATGAGACCGTTCACGCCTACCATACGTTCCAAGCACAAGTCTCGCGGAAGCGGAAACATGGGTCACGGAATGGTGCGACGTTACGGAGACGCGGAAAGCGGAATATCTGTGATCCCAGAGGAAAAGAAGCAGGTACATCTAGCAGTACAACGTGTTGCAAACTTCTCCAGCTAATAACGAAATATCATCTTCCAGACGCCGCTATCCGATCACGTGCGGCACGTACATACTCCTCTGTTCTTAACACATACACCGAGGGGGAAACACAGAAGAAAAAAGAAAGAGAATGAGAGGGGGAAATAAAAGAACATATAACAGAATCGAAACTACACGACTACGACAAGAGTATTCGTGCTGCCGCGGGACATCGTGATATAGCTCGTACAGCCAGTATAGCCTGCGCGACTAAGAAGGATACTGTTCTTTATACACAGTCACGCTTTGGCTACTAGCCAGTGCGAAGGCATCAACTGCGATAGCCCAGGAAGCTGCCGAAGCTCACCCGTATAGCACTGCTGGGAGTTTTGGTTTTTCTGTGCAAAGAACAACAGCGCATCTTTCAGATCGTCGATTGACCATTGACATACGATAGACTATGAAGTGAACATAAATACTTAGCCGTGTACAACTTCGCAGCACAGCGTGCTCACTTGAAAGAAGTTTAGCGGCAGTGTAACTAGCCTTCTCACTTTATTTGGCGATAATAAGAGGGAACAAGTTCGACTGAAGGAGTGGTTTCGCTATACACAGAGCTGAAGTTGCCTAGCGCTACGTTGCAGAATCGTGTTGTTAGCAACACCAGAGATGACCCTATGGTAATGCTCTTTTGGGCTATACCATGAAGTTCACTTTACACAAACGAAGCTACATAAACGTTTATCTCGCACATCAAAAGACAGGAGAATAAGTAAATGCCGTCACGTACTCCAAAGCCTATGTTCTACACCGACTCAAACGGAAGCTCACGTGCCTCAAAGCACGCATCATTGTGGGCAAGCAGGATCCTACGAAGCACGATGAAGCACTGCAAAGTTTTATATTTAGCTTCTATATAGGCTCATACTGCACCTTTTTCACGCTATATCCGATGCTTCGCCACAGCCAAAACTTGCCGAGTCGTGTTCCCTCGAAGCGTAGCGTCCCTGTACGTGCTCCCCTCTACCCTGCTCCCCTTTAACGAGGCTTGACTGAAAGCGACATCTTTTTGGTGCACTCAGCAAAACGTTAAACGGGGGCCTTCCCGTCTGCACACGCGAAAACACGTCGTCCAGACAAAAAAAAAAGAAAAAAATAGAAAAGTTCTGCGTCCGCACACAGTCAGGCCGAAGATAAAGTGGCACGTATGTATACGGACGCGCTTCGCGGCCGCAGTGTGGAACTTAATGAGCCATCGCCCGCTCTGCCGTGTCGCTTTCTCTCACGTAAAGACGAGCCCGCAAGGCCAGGAAGCAGCAAATGGAAACAACTGAAAGAAAGAAAGAAAAGAAAGAAAGACTGAGCGAACGAGCGGGCCAACATCAAAAGCGCCCCCGCTTTTCTTCTCCCGGCCTGCCGCCATCATGCTCCGCGCTTCTATAAATGTAGTTCAAGGACGCGCACGGCGCGCGTTCCGCTAGCAGCGATGCTGTTAAGCTGCTCTTCCATTGAATTATAGTCTGGCGCCAGAACTACAACACGCATGCGCCCTGGTGCGTCTTTCTCGTCGTGCGTGTCGCGTTTGCCACACGTGCCAGCTCCCATGTAGCACGCGCGGCGGGCGCGCGCTTCTGGCCAACTGCTCGGAACGGTCCCACGCTATCGTCTGGCTGAACGCTCTGGCGAGTTCGTTCTCTTCCCTTTGTCTGTGCATATTTCTGTACTGAGCCTCGCGAAAAACTGTGCAGCTTCGTGGAAGTTGAAGCCGGGGCGTCGTGAAAGCAAAAGAATCCGCCGTCATCTCGCCCTGCGAAAGTGGATGTATACAGCGTAGCTGTTGCCGCCGTTAGACGACGTTGCACAAGCACCACCACCACTGGAGACGTACGTCATGCGCGCACGTACGTGTGCGGAAGTGCAGCACGCATACTCTTTCTGCTAGGCCCTCCGCCAAGCGCAAGTGGATTATAGCACTAAATAACTTTTTAAGGGTAAATTGCATCAGAAAAATGCGTGAAGAACAACTTACAAACTTCAGACATGACAGCTCCGGATTGTTATTCGAATATACGAAAAAAACGTAAATCTTTTACGCGGGAATTGAAAGACAAAGCCTTTTTTTCAGCTGCCATTGGTGGTCTGTTTGGGTCGGCGCATGCCGACACGAAAAATCCCGACCAACTAGAGACTTAACAACTTCGCTGTAAACGACTAGCTGCTGTTGGTGAATAAGTCACACTCTAACTGACCCTTTGAAACCCGTCTTTTGCAGGTTCCTTCTTAACTGTATAACTAGTAGCTTTAGAAACTATGTAGTCGGAGATCTTGCGCACTACGGTGCGCAAGATCTTCGAGCAGTGGGCCTAGAGCAGCGAATCGACAGAATGTTATCTGCTTTGGCGATATACGCACGTAAATTCTGTATCCCACGCAGAACTCTTGCGTATGCTGTGCTAAAAGCTCGCTAATGAGGCCTACACATGGTTCTGGTGGAGAAGGCTTGGCGTACCTGCAATGGGACGCGCAGTCGCACCTAGCCTGTTGACATTAGGATGGACTATAGATCAGAACATGCCTATAGTGCGCCGTCCCACATGTCACGTCTTGCACAATTGAGTTGGTGAAAGGTTCAATCGCTTCATTGTGATGCAATAAGCAGGCATCCGAGTCAGCAAAGCTTTTCGCTCGTAAGGACCTATTATCAGTGGCCGGTCACCCTCGATAAGCGCATGTCCGATATCGTGAGCGACGGGCGCCTGTTCTTGAGAAGTACTCTATAGCCTACGAACTGCTTTGTTTAATTTCAGCCCAGGTTTCTCAGCGCAAAAGAGCTCTAGGTATGATTAGTCCCTGTAAACTATTGTTTTAGGAAAGCGCTACCAGACCATGCGAACGACTTCTTGTCCTACTGATTTCTACGTAAAAGTTATGCACCATCAGCTATAACTGTGGTGATCGAGCCTGCCAAGCTTCTCGCACACAAAACCGCCTCGTGACTGGTTGGCGCATTGGCTATCCTGACTGGCCGTACATAACGGCGTCAAGCCGATAGCTATATAATGGGGACACGCATTCACAAAACTTGCTACTTTTATATAAGAGGATTTCCCCCACTAATCGGCATCAGGGAGCTCTCCTCTGATGATAGTGATTGGACAGGTGGCTACACAGTCGTAATGGTGATATGGTGGTGAACAGCTGAAGCCATGTGCAGGTATGCAAGAGATGGGACCGTGTGCATTCACAAAGCTTCTTGCTCGGAAGGCTCGCAGGAACTGTGAATGTCGTCGAATATCTGTATATACGACAGTTGGCTGATCCGGCACTAGCCTTTGGCTATGGATCCTGTAAACATCATGAAAGTATACGCACTCTGGCTGAACATTCGAATACATTTCATTGGACTGAAAAAAAAAAAAAACAATGACTTCTTGTCACTGGCCTGCCGCCTTGGCTAAGAACATACCCGGCCGTAATGATTTGTCGGTGGCTTTTTCTCACAAATCTTTTTTCACGTACAGAGCACTTCTCAGGTGTGAAAATGGTTGCGATTGGTGCACGCACACATCCCCTAAGCAGCTTGGCTGTGTAGTTCCTACAAAACTGCACCGTTCTATTGAAGCCGAGTGCGCGTGTACTATACGTGCAGTGCGAGCGCTCGTGTTTGCGTTTATATATGGAGCAACGGATAGGGCGGCCTCCGATTAATGGACGGGACGACTCGGTGCAGGAAGCGAGACGGGGAATGAGCGTGGTGTGGCTCCTGTCTTAGAGGAATCCCGCGTGAAGAAAGAACGGTGCTAGCGGCGGGGTGTGGCTCCCCTGACTCGGCACAGGGTGCGAGTCGCCTTCACTTGCCGTAATCGTTGTCGCTGTGCCAGCTGCCATTCGCAAAGAGCCCTTTGCCAGGAGGTTGGGAGACTTGCTGAATCTCTTTCTTGACTGCACTACCACTGCAGTGATGCTCTCTCTCTCTCTCTCTCTCTCTCTCTCTCTCTCTCTATATATATATATATATATATATATATATATATATATATATATATATATATATATATATATATATATATATATATATATATATATATATATATATATATATAAGCATTTAAGTGTGTTTCCTGTTTTCAATGGCCTCCCTTTTTATTCTTTGTTTTATTCTTTCACCATTTAGCGAGATGTGCACCCTCGCTTGCGTGCACAAGGCGTGCAGTGTCCATGACCCCCTCTTTCCGTTCATTTTTCGCGTCCCACAATATCACTTTCCCTTTGTGTAGGGTAGTAAACCGGACACTCGTCTGGTTTACCTGCCCGCCTGTATCTCTCTCTCGCCGGGCAGAGGCAATATTCTCCGCAGTGTTTTAAAGCACGTGGAAATTCGTAAGGGTTTGTGAACGGGTCAATAGCGCAACGCAAATGTTAGGAGGCACATGGTTTCACGGTACATACCAGAACGGTATTAACCAGCACTGTAGAGCTTACCAGCGTGAAGCACTTAAGGAATACACACATCGGATGGATTTTCAGGGCACGTATACGCACAAAAAGCTCTTACACGCTACATAATCGTTCGTGAGATTGAACTGCAGCCAATCCTGATGGGTGACATAATATTAGCGAAGGCGGTATAGGCCAATGCCTAGGAGAACTTACGAACGAACAGCCACTTTTCTCGTAGCACCGCAGACGCGTCTTTAATCTCGTCTACGTCACTATCCTCCCTGAGGCAGGAAAGGTCAGGCTTCGCTTCCGGCGTTTCGTCAGTCGTTCTTTGCGCCGACGTTTATTGGGTTCCTTGCCGCAGAATGACATTATGCTAATTGGGCTGCTTTATTGCGAGAAAATAAAACAAAAATCGAAGACGACCAACACACTTGCCCGCACTCGCCTCCTACGGCTCTCGCGCATATAGCAGTTCGGCGAACTTTGAAATGCCGGATGCCACACAGAGGGCGAAAAGTTCGGCCACAGAGCAACTGTAAACTCCGTAGCGCGCGCGCGCCGTTAAACGGGCGGCAGCTTCGCGAGCTGTCTGAGGCTATGGCTGTGTGAAAGCAGTGGAACACGCGACCGAAGTATAACGCAGAATTTCGCGCCATTTACAAGAAGCACCCGTCAGGCGACCGCATTGAATGAACGGCCTGTTCGCGTCACCGGCTACAAGGTACTGCATCGCCTGCTGTTTCTTCCTTCTGCGCGGAGGGAAAATGCACTCTGCTCTGTTGAAGTGGAAGCAGATGGTTGACGCAAAGGTTTGTCCTCTCCTTATATTGTTTTGCATCGATTCGTATACTGAAATGATAATGTTGCGTGTTCTCCCAATTTCGACATACACGAGGACTCGAGTGCGCATGTACAGGGCACTAAAGGTGTATGCAGAAAAAAAAAGAAGAAGAAGAAGAAGCAGCTCGCAATGTATATGTCGCCTTCGTGCCAATATCTTTCCTACCAAGATGCCGGATTCAATTTCCTTTCTCATCGACGCCAGGTCCGTGTACGTCCACGGGGACTCCTCGCATGCCGTATGCCGCCACATTTGCTGTGTGCGGCGTTATTGGTTCTCCTCCTTTTGTGCGCACGGAGCGGGGGCGGAAGAATCGGCCCGAAGCGCCACAGCCGTGCGGCGAAGCGCGACAGTGTTGTTACGACGCGACACTCGTCGGGACTTCGCTGGCACCAGTTCGGCCGATAAGGTCACGCGAACGCCGCCGCTCTCTCCGGGTTCTGACCGGAAATAAACGACAATATGACTGCGATAGGGCCTGGTCGTTTCTCGCGTATACGCAGTATAAGGCAAGAAAAGGGAAGAAAAAAAATATGTCGGAAGAATGACTTTTTGCGCCTCTCCCCCTAATCATTCGTCATGAGCGATACAAAGTTCGGCTCTCGGGCAGGGAAAAAAAAAAGAAAAAGAAAGAGAGAGAGAAGAGTCTAAGCTCGCGCGCCTCGTCGCTGGTTTCATTAAATATGTACGAGTGGTACGTACGTGTTCGTCGTACCTAGTGCAAATTTTGCCGAGAGTCTTCTGTCCGTGCTGGCACTGGTATTCGTCGCATATAGAAGTCGGGGAGTCAGAATGCATAAAATGAAGAGAAATGTCACGACATTCGAAAATCGAAGGCGGAATCGAGTAGGAGGAGGATGAAAAGGAAGTAAGGAAAGATAGGGAGGTCAACTGGAGGCACATCCGGTTTGCTACCTTACACAGGGGTAGGGGTTTAAGGGAAGCAAAGATAGGAGAGGGAGGGAAGAAGGCACTGTCGGTGTGAGTACATGCGGATGTCCATAACTACACGCCTATAATCGGTCACTAGGGCCAGTCGCTTTCATGAATTATGGCAGTGCCCGCGTCGCTTTGTAAGCCTGCGACGCATGGGACCATTGTCGGAGAATCTTAGTGTCTGAAAATTGTCTGTTATGTAACCGATTTAACACCTTCTGAAGAACGTCGCGTTCGTTGTCATAGAGATCACAAAAACACAACGCATGCTTAATTGTCTCTTCACAGTTGCACGAGTCACAGATCGGTGTGTCGGACATTCCAATAAGGAATGAGTAGGCTTTCGTAAACGCGATCCCTAAACAGAGGCGGCACAGTAAAGTTGCATCACGAGGGGAGAAGTTCGATGAAATCTTCAGCCTCAATGACGGACCCAACCGGTGAGGACGGCAGTTGAAGAATCGGGGTGTTCTACAAAGCTTCAGTCATGGTTTGGGCAACTAAACGAAGAACCCTCGCAGCATCTGTCCTTGATAAGGGCACAGAAAATGCCAGGGTTTCTTTATGGGCTGACCGGGCGGCATCGCCAGCGAGGTCATTTCCGACGATGCCACAGTGCCCCGGAAGCCATTGGAAGATGATGTCGTGTCCGTTTATGCGGGCTTGATGGAGAACCTCTCTGGTCTCAAACACCAGTTGGTCATGAGCCTTGCGTCGTAAGGCTGATTTCAGACACTGAAGGGTTCAAAGAATAGACTAAATTATCGAGGAGAAAGCCAGCAACATGCTTTATTGTTATTTATTTATTTTTATTTTATTTATTCAAGTACTCTAAAAGCCGTATGCTTTATATATAACAATGGTTCAATTTTATTTTTTATCTATTTATTTATCTTAACTCTTTTGTACGCACAGAAAGCTTCAAACGTGGTTTTCTTGAAGGTGATACCATCACTAATTGCAGACACGGAAGGAAGTAGACAATTCCAGTCGGTGCTCGCGTGCATGGTCTGAAGGAATTACAATTAAAAAAAAAAGGGGGGGAGGGGTGTTGGTATGGCACATTTAATTCGTATTCGCGGCGAGAAGAGGCGTAGGCGGGAAGCGAAATAGCTGTGCTTTAAGTAAGTTAGGTTAGTAGTAGGTTAGTAAAACAAGTATTGTCAAACAAGCACCAGGCGAGAGCGCAAACGGCGTGATTCGACATTTTCGGTTGACCGAGCGTTGGCTTTAAAGAACGCACACTGATTTAGCGTGAGCAATTGGATACTACGAAACTGCTGCCTGCGATACAGCGCCTGCGATAAATGCAGACGTTGGTCGAATGCTCCCTTTTTATTTTCCTTGTGCGTGTGTATGCGTGTGTGTGTGGGGGGGGGTGAAATTTGTATACCACAGTTCGAAGTACCATGGTGTCTGTGACAGCGTCCGCATGCAAATGAATTCTATATGTCTAAATTCCCGTCCGAAGCGTTTTCCACCAGCGAGAACTTTCGCGAACGGCATTCTGATGTGGGAGGTTTAAAAAAGACGTAACGCGAATACGTGGTTAATGTGCCTTATGTGTTCCCGAGGTTCGCTTTCTTTGTTCTCTGCACTGGTCGAACGCTCGTTATATTTATTTAATTCCTTTCCTGCAACCAAAATCATTTTCTATCTCTATCATTTACAGAAGTATTTGTTTCGATTAGGGCTGCCATACGGCATAGCTACACAACAACAAAAAGAAGCTGAAATATATATATATATATATATATATATATATATATATATATCAATTCAACTCTACATTGTGCAGGAAGTCTGGTGAGCCTGTGTGCTGAGAAATGGCGTAGGTTTTCCTCGCGTGCTGAATGAATACGAATTGCAGCAACTAGATAAGCGTTTCGGCAGTCAGCGAGAAACTTTGTGGCTCCGGTTTCGCTGTTGTTCTTACGATCGACTTCTGCGAATTCCATGTCATCATGTGTATGGGTAACCAACTGAACTATTTGTTTTTTGTTCAGAATGTTCAAAAATACTATACTTAGAAGTAATGCAGGCACAGCGGGGAAAACACCACAAACGCGAAGGACAGAAACACGAGACAGGCGCCTGCGTGCATACTCGAGACGTCTACCAAGACTTTGGCCTTATCGTCGTCCAGCACCGCATTTACGCGGATGTAGGCCGATGTACTTCTACATTTAACAAAGACTGTCGAAAGTTGACGTTCAGCTTATATTCGAGAATGTGGTTTTGCCGCAACCGCCAGAAACCCACCGTGGTTGCTCAGTGCCTATTGGGTTGGGCTGCTGAATACGAGGTCGCGGGATCGAATACCGACCGTGGCGGCCGCATTTGGATGGCGGCGAAATGCGAAAGCACCCGTGCGCTTAAATTTAGGCGCAAGTTAAAGAACCCCGGGTGGTCGAAATTTCCGGATTTCACCACTGCGGCGTGGCTCATAATCAGAAAGTGGCTTTGGCACGTTAAACCCCATAATTTTAACCGCCAGAAACTTAAACCTCACCTCGCGGCCACAATATACTAGGCACTATAATGCACCATAGCTTCCGAAATCGGGTGTCACACCACCCTGAATCTCGGTGGTCATGAGTTCAGCTGACGGGCTGGCGCGCGTCATTTTGTTTCAAGACAGCGTCCCGTCGTTAGCGAGAATAGAGAGCGCGCTATCGTAAGAAATTAGTGACTAAGAAGCCACTGATGTCGATGAAGACGATGACGAGCGAACGTTCGTTCACGTGCTTGGAACGACCGCCAAAATCATTTGTAGAAAAACGAACGGCAGAAGACGAATGTTCTTATTCTGTTTTCCCCGTTCTACTTAAGTTTAAGGAAAAATGTTGAATAACAACTGTGTTTTGCCAGATAGGTTACTCGGTACCGATAACACCCTGATTGATGAGGTTCGATCACGCTCAACAGGCGTCCGTTCATATACGTCTCGATATCCGTCTCGATCCGTCCCGCGCCCCTCGTCTTCCTTAGTAGCACGTGTCGAACACTCGGTGTCGCAGACGTCAAAGTATCGCCTGATGGCATTTCACCTCTCCATCAGCGTCATTTAACGGCTGTCCTGGAAGGCGCACGCTGGATGGCGTTGCAAAGAACACATAACGCTTGAGTCAAGTTCCCAGCGCTCGCATCGACACGTGTTGCATATGCTGCCAGAAGAGTACGATGCTACGTGGCATGCTTGTAGAAAGAACGGTGCCGATTAGTACGGGTCATCCTCGCGGAACAATGGTGACAGGTATATGTGTCCGTCGAGTTTAAAAAACGTCCCACAGCGACACTGGGCTATGGCACGCGCCCTAGGTGTGGACTCCGGAATAATTTTTACCACCTAAGGTTTTCTGCCCCTAAATATAAGCGTACAAGTGTTTTCTTCTTTTGATTCCTTTTCTTATTTCTTGTTTTGCAATTAATTGCCATCAAAATGGAGCCTCTACGATTGGGAATCGCACCCGCGACATCGTGCTCGGCATCAAAATTCCATAGCCTCTGAGCTACGGCGAATGTGGCGATAGAGAGCTCAGTAAAGTTTTTGCTTGATAAAAATAAGCGCGGCCTCGTAGCGACAGAAGAATGTCACATGTTATGCCTAATCGGAGGCCAGATCCAGATCAAGGCATGTTAGCCTTTTTTTTTCTTTTTTTCAAATTATACGTCACGTAGGAATTTAGAGGCGCGATGCGTATCGACGCTCATGAAACATTTTATGTGGCATTCATAAAATCGCCAAGGAGCTGCGTGGAGAGGAATATCAGTGGCGGTCATCGTCTGTCTTTTGGCGCCGACTGGAGAACCCGTCTCGGGCAAAGTACTAGTCTTTAACGGGTTGGGGATCGGGGAGAGGGGTGGGGGTGTAAGGGCTCGTAATTAAAAAAAAAGGGGGGGGGGTATTCAGTGAGCTCTACGAAATTAGGAAATCACATGTAAGGTAAGCACCGAGCAACCAGTCAAATTTAGGTAGTATATACCGCTATCGATAAGGCCCACTGGAACAGAAAAACGGCTTGCAGGACTGATTAAAACTCGTGTACGGAGGCTTTTCTCGTGATGCAGGCATCTAGTGTTTTTGTGTAAGCAAGTAAAGGCAGTATTCCTTGCGCATAGCGTAAAGCAAGCTTTTTTCGTCACCATGGGCGCCGGTGGCTAATGCTACGCATTCAACACAATTTATCGTCCCTAGCGCGTAGCGTGCAAGTTCGCGCGCGAGAATTGCATTTCGGAAGCTTGGTCAGAAGCGGGCTTATTTGTTGCCCGAGGCTTCGATCAAATCGTTTGCTCGTCGCTCTCCTCGAACGCACGCGTGCTGTACCTACGTGCGCTTTACTGCATGTCAGATGTGCTGTGCGTGGCTTTGCTGCGGTGAAATGGAATTTGCTCGCGACGCGCGCACCCGGTTCTTATCCTTTCATCACTCATGTCCGGCGAGCTTTATGTGCGGAGTCGCGAATACTTTCTTCTCCCATTCGCGCATCCTGTTTACCACTGGCCGTCCTATACTCGTGTCTTTCTGTGCAGCGGGGAGAAGGAGGGGGAGTGGGGGAGGGCGAGGCCATTGCGTCAGAGAAGACCCCGCGCGGCGAAGGACGGAAAAATACCTTTGCCCGAGCGAACGGACAGATAGCGTTCGTGCATCCCTCGAGCATGCCGCAGTGTCTTTTGTATCTGTTTTGATGAAGCTGGCCCTCGGCGGGGGCGACGTCACGCCTCGGAGAAACATGTGACTAGAAGGCGCCGCGTGGAGTGTCCGTGGACGGGCGCGCGCACGCCCCTCAAATAACAAGGCACGCCGAACGACGAAGATCACTGCTCCGTCTATACGGCCGCAATCGCCACGCTCTTCGGTGCCCTTCGAACGTGTATGTGCCCCCGCATGCGCCCACATTTGCGGCGACGCCGAGGAGGCTTTAGGAACCTTGACAGAAGTGGCCCCGAAAATTCTCTCTCCCCCGAATGGACGCTCATCTTACAAGGCGCCTGGATAGCATTAAGAATAGCAGTTTTATCGACCGTATCAGCTTGTAAATATAGGCACACTGCCTAAATTAACAAGCATGGTGTAGCGCGCGCACAAGATGAACATATCTCGCTCGATGACCGCGGATAATCGATTCAGAACGCCGGAGTGAGGAACTGCGGCAGCAGGCAGCGGTCGAATTGACTTTCGTGCAGCGTTTCGCATCAACGGGAAATAAGCTGCGAAAACACAGCGAAAGGGCAGACGGACTCTGTCTCCGTCGCAGACGGCTTTCAAGAGACAGCGGCCCATGGCGGGCGCGCGCGGCCGCCCGGAGTAGAACTGTGACATCGTGCCAGCGACGTAACAGGCGACAGTGATGAATATGTTCGTGTCTGCGCACGTGGTTTGGCTCTGACTGGCGGGCAATTCACTAGATGGCAGAGCGAGCGGCTGCGGAATAAAGAAGAGAGAGGCTTTACGCTTTACAGCTAAGCGAGCACGGCGGGCTGCGGCAGCTCGCTCTGGCTTTGGCTTTCCGGCGGACCCGCAGACGCCGTCGTCAGAACCTGTGGACAACGATGACGAATAAGATGCAAGAAGCTTCATATACACGGACTATACGACATTCCACTCCCCACCACTGCTTCTGCCGGCTGAACCAGAAACGCGCGTTGTTGAAGTGGCGCCGCAAATTTTGGCCGCTGAAGCTGTGTCATCGAGACAGGAAGGCAGGATAGAAGGTGGCTTATTGAAAAGGCACAAAACGACAACCACCACCTTTGCGAACGGCCCTCCATGCACAGACTGCGAAGTGTATCCCACATTTATGTATTGGTCTGAACAGCAGTAAAATGCTGCTTCTCCTCCGGCCTCTCCTTGGTTATCGTTTTCTGCTTAGTTTTATTTATTAATTTATTTATTCGTTTGATGTAGGACGGAGAGGACTGGTGTAGCCGATGTATTTTCTCTCTCACTAAAAACTACCCACGACCACAAGGGTTAAGCAACGTCAGAAGACTTGCGTATTCTCGTCAGATGATTGATATTCGCGCCGTGAGGGGCGTTGCTTGTTATTTATATTATTTCTTCTTTTTCTTCCTAGTTCATATATTTCCTTATTTTTGGCGCGCTATTGCACTCCTTTTGTCGACGTTGCGCCACGAGCGGGACCCCTGCAGTGCCTCTACGCCATGGCCGCGAGCGGCTTGGCATTATCTCGTAGCCGTCGTCCGTAAAACCGTTATCTCTCTTTTCGGGCCGTATATACGACACTCGATTCCACACGCACGCACGCGCGCACCGTATGACTTGTTCGCGTACAGAGCATGGCACGGACCACGCGCTTCTCTTATCTCGCGCGCGCGTGTGCGTCAGATACGACGCTCGTCTTTTGTTTCGAGGTGTCCGCCCCCCTTTTTCTTCGCGCGAGCCCCCTCTGTCGTCACGCCATCCCCTGGCCAGCGTGTCCAGGTCTGCCACCCTCGTTACACTGCGAAGCTGCGACGCGTTCTCCAGGCGCACTTTCTCTTTGCGTCATCGGCCGCGCACGAGTAAGTGTATACCGCGAAACACCGTGTATTGCGGGGAGAGAGGCAGAGACGGAAGTGAGGAGAAAAGCAGAGGACATGTTTGTTTATTAAATGCGTGAGCATTTCTATGCTTACCCAGCGAGGGAAACCGTCCGTCCGTCCCTCCGTCTTTAGAATGGAAATAGCGTTCTTGACATCATCATGCAAGCGCTCTTTCTGGCCATCTATCTAACCACCTTCGTGGGTTTGACCTCGCTCACAGCGCCTCTTCACTGAAAAGAAATAAATCCTTCAAAATTACTCCGAAGTCCTTTTCACGTATAAGAAGATTGCAATTTGCACGCTTCAATAGTCATCGTACAAGAGTGCTGCCTGAATTTTTTTTTTTTTCAGACCTGCAAGCCCAATATGGATTTAAGGAAGGGAGCATGCGTAATATCAGTTCGCAAGTATTAACACATACAGCAGACTAATGCTGGAGGAATAGTACACTAAAAACATCGATCAAACTAAACGCAGAAGCCAATACGCAACCTTGAGTGAAACAAAACTTCTAGCACACAGAAAAGGCAATACAGCCAAAGTAAAAGAACTGAATATGCGGTTTGCTACCCTATAAGGGGGGAGGGGCGCAGAAAGGTAAGAAGATACTCAAGCATTTCGGATAATCGGTGTAGAAATTAGCTGGGGAGAAGTTAATCTGCTTAGTAACTCAGGGGACCAATTGCAATGCATGCTCACTGACGTGGATAGGCAAAGCAGAAGAGTGGGTCTTAAAGTTAATCTGCAGAAAACTAAAGTAATGTTTAACAGTCTCGGAAGAGAACAGCAATTTACAATAGGTAGTCAGGCACTGGAAGTGGTAAGGGAATACATCTACTTAGGGCAGGTATTGACGGCAGATCCGGATCATGAGAGGGAAATAATCAGAAGAATAAGAATGGACTGGGGTGCGTTTGGCAGGCATTCCCAGATCATGAACATCAGGTTACCATTATCCCTCGAGAGAAAAGTGTATAATAGCTGTGTCTTACCAGTATTCACCTACGGGGCAAAAACCTGGAGGCTTACGAAAAGGGTGCTACTTAAATTGAGGACGACGCAACGAGCTATGGAAAGAAGAATGATGGGTGTAACATTAAGGGATAAGAAAAGAGCAGATTGGGTGAGGGAACAAACGCGAGTTAATTACATCTTAGCTGGAATCAAGAAAAAGAAATCGGCATGGGCAGGACATGTAATGAGGAGGGAAGATAACCGATGGTCATTAAGGGTTACGAACTGGATTCCAAGGGAATGGAAGCGTAGCAGGGGGCGGCAGAAAGTTAGGTGGGCGGATGAGATTAAGAAGTTTGCAGGGACGACATGGCCACAATTAGTACATGACCGGGGTTGTTGGAGAAGTATGGGAGAGGCCTTTTCCCTGCAGTGGGCGTAACCAGGCTGATGATGATGATGATGATTCTGTCAGACTGGAAAAAGTTTACCATCGTTAGATCTTTATTTGCTCGTCTGAAATTACTTGCTCATAACACGAATGTGTGATATTAAAATAAAAAGGAAGTTTATTCAACGAAAACACACGTATGAAACGTTCGTACATTAAGATTGCTTATCTACGCGTTGTTCAAAAAGCATTTGCTTTATAAGAGCGTACTTTGGCGCAATCGGCACATACTTGTCGTCGGTTCCATTGAATGGTGGCCGTGCTTTGTTTCATTCCTAACCCTTTTGAGAGCTCTCCATTCACACGCAGCAGTAGCCTAGTGGCTACGGCGTTGCGTTTCTGAGCTTGAGGCCGCGGTTTCGAGCCGCGCTGCGACGACCGCATACCAATGGGCGCGCGGAAGGGCAAAAAAAAGATGCGCTCGTGTACTGTGCATTGTGTGCGAAGAAGCCAAGGTTGTCAAAATTATCCGGCGTTAATCGGAAATTGTTAACCAGAAGCACTTCTGTTTAACATTCCTGCCCTCTTTCTTTACTTTCCCCCTGCTCGCGCGTATGACACCAGAATGTATTATTATTAAACATGAGGTGGTGGCGTTGCAGTATGCGGAGTTAGCCTGTGATACTTCGCCGGCAGTTGTCCTGCCTGAGCATCTCACACGTTCTTAGGAAGGGTGTGTCGATCCCCAGACGTTTACCAACTCCGTCTTTCGAAGAAAGGCAGTCAACTGTGGTGGAAATGCCTTCCCGATTACTGCGGGCCCTTCGAGAACACTGTACTTCACGTGTCCTGTACTTCTTCATAGTTCGCGTATATAAGGTGTCTCTTCTGTAGAGTTGTGGAACAACGCCTTTGTTTCTGCGCAAAACTGCGGGCGCATACAGATGAAGTGTTACACATCACCGACCTCCCCACACAAAGCCCGATGGGGAGGAGGTCGGGAGATCGTCCAGTTTTAAACTGCCAAAACTGAACAGGTAAATTAACGCGGCAAAAACTCACAGACGCAAGAAATGGAGCCAAGGACAAGTTCTTAGCAAAACCAACTATCCCAAGAATTAATTATTTGAAACCACCAAGCCATGGGTGTGAGCGGAGTTGTATTGCGATACAGTGTAGAGTAGGGGACATCTTCGCGAACAAGTTCTTGGATGAGGGGCTGGCCATGTTTATTTGCGTCAAATGGCTGGGGTTCCCGAATCTTAGATAACAACAGTAATAAAGCGTCACTAAAGGGCGACAGCCTCCTCGAAAATTTAAAAAGCAAGAACAAGGTGGCGGAATTTAATATCCTAAAGCTGCACAGTGGGGTTATAAAAGCAATAAAGGTTTCGTTTGGGATACTTGGTTCATTATGAAAGCATAGGCAATGCTGCAGCGCGCATGAACGTTGACAAAGCAGCGCTTCCAAATAATTCGGACCACATGGGGCTCTTTAACGTCCACCTAAATTCGAAGCGAATGAGCGTTTACATATTTCGTCCCTACCGAAACACGGCCGCAGCGGTCGGTAGTCGGATCGGCGACTTCGTGCACAGCTGCAGGCAGCCATAGCCGCGGAGCCAACATGGCGGGTGACGCGGAAATTGGCCGCAATATACTAGTACCTAACAAGTGTGGAAGTCTGTTCATTCCGCATTATACTACATAAATTGAGGCACCTCGTTTCAAGGTGTCCTAGAAGAGTTGATAGATGTGCAGATCGTGTGATGTGAGAGGTACACGTTCTATTGCAAAAAGAAGAGGAATAGAATGGAATACGAAGGAAATATCACTTCCTCGTAGTCGGCAACGGCTGCCTGACCGTTCCTTTTTTTGCCATGGCTCGTACCTTTAACGTGTCAAATTATTATTGCCCTTTCTCTTCTGTTATTCTCTTGCGCGTGAGGTTGAGTTACAGTTAAGTTACGCGCGGGCGTTTGCGGTATCGACACGCAAAAGAACCAAAAAGAAGAAAAGAAAAAGGCAACTCGGCCAACTCGGCTTGGCTCGGTCACCGGTGCAGCGCGAGACGTCTCGGCCGCTGGCTGTGGGTCGTTCCGTGACTGCCGTGGCGCCGCCGGCCGGAAATACGGCGGCGTTCCTTCGCCGTCCTGCGGCACGCGCGCCCCACTTGGCGCAATGGAAGCGGCACGCCGCCGCCACCGACGCTGCCAAACGGCGCCGCTGGCAAACATCGAAGCGCGGGCGCGCGCCGTGTCTGGGCCTCATTGCGCGCGTCGCGTTCGCCCTGCCGGCGGCAGCCGTTGGGGAAAAAAAGGCCGAGCGAAACGCCGAACGCAGGTGCCCCTGCGCGTTGGACTCGGCAGTCCGGTCAGGCCCCTTGCCTGACGTTTCTCTCCCCTCGCTTTGCCCCTCGCTCCTGCGTCCGCGCGGTCTACGCCGGACGCTTGACCACTCCGACAAGGAGGAGCGTGCCCGGACGCAAATGAGCAGAAGATAGCGACGGCCTCTCTCCCTCCCCAGCAACCTTCTTTCTTAAGCTTTCTTTCAAGCCATGTTCCCCTTGCTGTGCGCGTGGCTGCCACTGACATTTGGTCTTTGTTGTCTCCGCGTCCTTTTTTGTCTCCGCTGCGCGCCTTTCTTCTGCTCCAACAGGCTGGAAAGAGTTCCCTCTGCCGCTTCTCTCTTACACGTCATCTCCCCGCTCTCGCTGCCACTTGTTTGTACACACACCTGCGCGGCTGCCCTTTCGTTACACGCGAACGCAACTGTGCTGGAGAGGGGAGGGCGTCGCCATCCAGCGCGTTCGAAAGGAACAGAGAAGAACGGAGAAAGAAATGGACCGGCCGGCGAGGCGACGGTAGCGGTCGAGGAGGAGACGTCAGTTGTTGCGCTGGCGGAAAAGTCGTCGCCGCAGCCCCGCCGCCGCCGCCGCCGTCGGGGTTTTTTATTGCACGCTTCCTCGCTTGTACGGCCGGGCTCGTCTTCCCGGATTGACCACTCTCTCGGAGACGGCGAGCGGGCCACGTGCCTTATGGTTGCTTGCGTGCTCCGCGCGTGCCACCAGGATCGTTTCCGTGGACGTTGCGACGAAGGTGTCTCGAGTGCAGCCCCTTTCTGCGGGCTCGTGTCTTCCACGTCGCTTTTCGTGGCCGAGTGCGCTTTTCCTCCTATTGTTTCGTGAATGCAATATACCACGCGCGCCCGGCGAAATGTTGTGGCGGAGCAACAAGGGTTCCTACGTCGTCACTGGACCGGTACGTGAGTGGTCGTGTCTTGCTCAGTTTTTCTTTTTTTCTCTGCTGGTACCTGGTGTGAGGGCAGTGCTCGAGCGCTGCAAAAGAAAGCAAAACACGAACGCGGGGATGAGTATGTCGGTACCAGGCGCTGGTAAATTAACTGGTGCCTGGTTAGCGCTGGTTCAAACTTGTCCGCGCGTAGACGGCCTTGCGCTGCGTACGCCTCTAACTGTGCGTCGGAGAAAATCTGAAACGCGATTTGTCGTCTGCACGAAATTGGCAGTGCTTGCAAAACGCGGACGTCCGCTTTAAAGTGATTTATGAATATTGCGGATCCTTGTCGATGCGGGCAAGGGCGCTTTATCTGTCGTGTTTCTCTACCCTGATTGTTTTGATAGCTGTAACCGGCAATCGTTAAAAAGCTGTTCATTTCCTGGCCAAATTTCTATTTCTATTCATCGATGTTCCCGCCCTTCATCGTTTTCTGAAAGGTTTCGTTTAAGCATAATTCTATTTCATTTCTCTTTTCTTTCTCTTTCTTTAGCAACTGCTGTAGCAATCTTCCGTCAAAACAAGCCGTTGAGATCAGATTAAATCACTCAGAAATGTGCCAAGGATAGTCAAAACGTGTCGGCCTCCCCGTGGATAACTAGAAGGTCATGGTCGATAACGCTGTCCCCGGACATCTGCTCTTTCTCTCACCCTTGGGGCAAGCGGAAATGTCACTTTTGCGACCTGCCATAATTTATGTAAATGGTTACAGCGAGTTCTTCCTGGCAATGCGCCCTATAATTCCAGGCCTGCTTTCCACGTCTGCGACCTATTAGCATATACATGATGCGTTCATCAAAATGTTTTCACTCAATATGACCACTATTTATTCGCTGTAGTTTTTTTTTTTCGTCGCGAGTGAACAGGCGTCTGGTTGGTTCCTCTCCACCAAGTCGTTGTAGACACGGCTTGTGGAATAACTTATTCGAAATTATTGAAATTTCGGATACCATCCGTGTACTTTGATTGAGGTTGAATCATGGGGTTCGGAAGTTTAAGATTATAATTCTTTTAATATTCAGTTGCGCAGAACTTGGAGTAATTCTACGACTATAATAGCCTGTCTGTTATGAAAAAAAGGGCTCGTCCCTCTGATGATTAAGAATTTTCAAGTGCCCTTCGTAAGCCAACGAAAACGACCGGTGCTATTTCACCGCTCACGATGTCACAAGTGTCGCTGATTGTGCAGTTCAGCGCATTACTAACTGTAGTATCACACGTTTGAATGAAAAGAACATTTACCGGCTGTCATCTCCATGCTTCATTTCTTCTACATTTGCAATCGGAAAAGCCGACTAACTGTATTTGAGTTAATGTTCCGAGATGCATTTTATTTCTCATATATCTCGTGTTCGACTCAATTCGAAAGTTTCGGTGTTCCATCACCTCACGTAACGATTTGGGCAAGGCGTGCACAGCCTGCAGTTGTGCTCTAACCGCCACTTCGCGCTTGTTCTTCGTTAGCTCGTTTCTCTCTCCGTCCACGCATCGATGTGTCCCAGGTTAGATTTAGACTACGCGACCACGAAGACGCAGAGAAACACGGACGTTCGTATATATATATATATATATATATATATATATATATATATATATATATATATATATATATATATATATATATATATATATATATATATATATATATATATATATATCGCGAAAACTAGCAACTGCACATGCGTCGGGTGGCCTTCGGCAGAACAGCCGTCTGCGACGGCCTCTCCTCGTGCGATTCTGTGCGATGCCTTGACTGCATCGGATCCGCGACACTTCGACCTTTCCGTCAAAATTCATGAGTCTTACGTGACCGCACGTCGGCAGTGCCCTTTCGGTCGCGCTGTACTCGGAGTGTGCGGCGCGAACGCTTGTTGGCGCCAAGCGTGCCCGCCAGCACCGAGACGACTAATGGATAAAGCGACCTGGATATCCGCGCTCGGGTTCTCGTCGGCGTAATCAGCCACCTCATCCCCCCCCCCTCCCTCCCTCCGCGCGTCTCGGGTTGACCGACCTTTCTAGCGTGCTGTCAGACACCGCCGACGGCGCAGAAAGTCTCGGGTCGCGTGGAATGAGATGTAAGCTCGACGGAAGCCAGTCCTGATAGAGGGCAGCTAGGCAGAGTTCGTTAATCGCAGGGCTGGCTGGCTTGTTCCTTCTTTTTTTTTTAGGTAGTTATTTATATTTCGATCGAATATCGAACGTCGGTGGAATGGCGACTGTATCGTGTTGTGTTGCAAATACTGCGCCGTGTACTTGCAGCGGGCTGTGCTTTGGCTCGAGCGATACTTTAATTGCATTGATTTCGTTGTTTTCCTTTCTGCACTTGCTGCTTTCTTTTCTGTCTCCCACCGTGTTTCTTAGTCGTCCATTGCTTATTTTTCGTGTTTGTGGAATATTCGGCCCTTCGGTGGTCTATTTCTCCGGGCTTGCATAATTTTTTTCTTTTTTCTTCTTCTTTTTTGATGGAATGGTTAGCCACACAGCACATTATTGTTAAATAATTGCGTTCAGTCTCTCTTTGCGAAGGGGCTTCATAAGTGGCGTGTGGCACCATAATTAAACGTTCGCATAGCCTGTGGGTTGGTCGGTCCGTATACCCTGGCACCGCTAAGCACTTGCTCTGTTGTTGCCTTTGTCCCTGGACACAGCCGACAGCACATGGCGAGTACGCGCTGCGCACGTGGAGCTAGAGCATCTTGACCACTTCGCAGGGTAATTATTTTATTTATTTTATTTATACAATACTGCGGACAAGAAGTCCAAGCAGGGTGAGCAAAAAACAAAGATGATATACACAGAAGAACAAGATGAAACAAGTGTGTAACACGTTTTTCACACAAATTGTTTGGTCGTAAGGTAGACGATTAAGAAAATTTTGAACTTGATTGCAATACAACTATAATAATACACGAAATAACAAGGTTTACACAAATTATATACAGCTCACGGGCGCTGGGGGTATGCTTCAGTTAGTTTATTCCAGTCATCTATTGTTTGTGGAAAAAAAGAGTACCGAAAAGTGTCAGCCCTTGCGAAAATAGGTGTTAGAGAATGAGGGTAGTGGTGCCGAGTGGGTCTGCTCGTCAAGGGGGATGCGTATTTTGCGGTGTCTAAGGCAGGTTGCGGACCCAGGTTACGGTGGCTACCCAGGTTACCGTGGCTACCCAGGTTGCGGGAGGTGTAAGGGCTGCTCCGGCCAGCCCAAAGCCTCCGTAGACCACCAAGTTCCTTCACACGAGTTTGGTTATCAGCAAAGTTGCAGGCACACGGGGCGATTATAGCACGTCTGTCCTGTCAGAGAATAGAGCTTTGGGCTACGAAGATCAAGTGGTTGTTGGGCAGAAGGAAACTACAGGTGGGCTGTCATGGGGAATAGGGACAGTGGGTGATTTCGTCGGCTATATTATTGTAGCGGTTGTGACTGACGTGGATTGTATAAAGTGTTAAACTCACATAGGCTTTGTTTTGATGTTATGACGCTCTTAGCGTCCGCCTTAGCCGCGATCACATGCACATCTCACATTTAGGTATTCATGTGTAAGAGGTGTCTTTCTTCACTCGTTCTTCGGCGTTTCATTCCGGAGTGATGGCACATTTGTTTAGTGTGTAGGCAGAAAGAAATATGTGCCGTATAGCCGGCGGCAGTAATATGGATATTGGCTGGGAAGCAAGCGCACTTACGGTAGGTTCGGCAATTTAATATAATCTTGACAAGCCTATGGTCAGGAAATGCTCCACGGAGGTCTGTGAAGTCTGCCACATACGTTTTTCGAAGGTAGAAGAGGCAAGTAGCGGGGAAGGGTAATCCTTACAAGTGGTTGGCGTCAGGTAAATTGGTCGCATTGTTCTAATAAAAAAGAAATAAAGAAAGAAGTTAAACAAAGGAACGCGTATTTCGCACAATTTACTCGAAGAAACACAATGAGCGACTGGAGACGTCACCATGTGAGGTCGTGCCACATTCAGAATGACATCAGCATGTGCCTAAATTGGATGCTTATGCGCCCTCTCCGACCTGGCAAGACAAAAGTCCTTAAATAGCCAGCTCAGGCAGGCGGCAGGTGCCAGTGGGGCCCTGGAATCAGGGGCACCGACCACCCCTTCTTAATGTGATTTGCAGTTTAGTACAGTCTCTCTCTCTCTCTCTCTCTCCCTCTATATATATATATATATATATATATATATATATATATATATCCAAGCAAGTATGAACGTGTGCAGGTCATGTCAGATTAGACAGCAGGTTTCCTGCCGACCTCTGCTTTATGTTCATGTTCACTTCTGCCTTGTGTGCACGTTTGCTTTAAAGCGCCGATGACAAGCTTACTTCACTCCACATTGGCCGAGAGCTATTGAGCTGCATGTTCCAGCGTGACTCGTTGGACACAGCGTTGTAGTGGCTGAGCACGAGATCATGGGCTAGATACCCGATCCCGCGGCTGTCGAATTCCGATGGGAGCGGAATGCAAGAAATGCTCCTTTGCTTAGATTAAAGGGCTCGTTAATTATCCCAAGTCGTCGGAATAAATCGGAAGCCGTACGGCCGTTTGCACATTGGACAAAACACCTTCATCCGTCTATCCTAAACTTTCGCGTTTGTTTCCCAAACAATTGCCCAGGCGATTGTTTGGCCAATTGTTTGGGCAGTGAAACCAATCAGGCAATTAACCAATCAATGTGGTAGACACCTGTCGTAGGCATTCAGCGTCCGATTGTGCAGCGAACCAGTACAGTCCGTTGATACCGCGATTCCGCGCGTATTCGGCTCCTATGCTAAGAAAAGTCTGGCCAAATAAAGTCGCGAAAGAAAACAAAAACAAACGTTCTATGTCAAGCGGTTATCTTACTGTCGTCGCACTAATCGGTTGAGTGCGTTGCAGGTGAATATATTTTCTTGAACCGTAGATGTCGTTCACTCTGACAGCTTCAATGGCATATGGGGCAGTTCCGATTGCTCTCCGGTGTCCGATAAGGCTGTGCGGGATGCTGACAAGGTCCCGCTTTGTTGAAATTGCCGGTGATATAAAATGCATGGGTCAAAGTAGCGCTCGAGAAGACCTACGCTTCCTTGTTTCTCCGTGAAAAAAATATGTGCGAACAAAACTGTTCATCTTTCGCTCTCCGTGAACGATAAGTCCCACCTACCGAGAGCCGCTTTTAATCGTTATTGTTCCGTTTTAATCATATTGCCTTCGCTGGCAGTCATGGTGCCTCAACCCGAGTTAAGGTGGAAGAGTGAGCTAATTTGGGGATACGGCCATTCTTGCTGCAGACGTGTGCGCCGTGAACAGTATATGGGCAGTGACAATTAACAAACATGAGCGGTCGTGTTCGTCGTCAGTTGTCTTTTCCGCGCTTCGCACTTACACCTTTGCGTCAACATGAGCTGTGTGTATACGCCGCGAGTGTTTATCCACGTATCGTTTTTTTTTAAAATTAATTTCCCTTTATCATTCCCATTCGGAGTATCATACCAGGCGTGCCGCCAGGCAAACCTTTACATAATTTATGTAAAAAAAGAAAGAAAGAAATAACGATAGAAAGACGAAGAAAAGAAAGAAAGAAAGCTTTTCTCGCTCTCTCATGTACCAGCGGTAATTCGATGAACGCCTTGCTTCACGTAGTAATGACCTTGAGAAGCGGTTTACGAAGCCAGACGGACAGGCACGCGGCATATATGTTCATAAACAGGCGGCAGGCGTGTATACTTATTCGCGCTCTTAGGCCAGTGATTTTCTGCATTCTTATACGACGCCTTTTCCATGGGTGCCAGGTTCGAGGCGCTGACTTACGTGGGCGTTGTTTGGAAACTCTTTCGTTTAGTCGACATATTTGTCTCTTCCTCTTTACACGGCATGCCGTAAAGCAACGCGGCTGCCTTCGCGCGCTCAGCGGCCACCTGCGACTGCAGTCGCACGCACTCTTTTTAACAACTTAACGAGCACACCTTAAGAACGCCTAAACGCATTTGTTAACGAAGCAGTTTGCAGAAGCCACTGCGAACGCGGGCATCAGCAAGGCCGTGAGAGCCGCGCGCACTATGTTTAAGCAAGTCCGCCAAAAGCACTCACGCACTGATAGCATTAGGTTAGGGGACGCGAGCGGCTTGCGTACGCAAGAACTAGCGGCCACGGTACTGCGCATGCGCAGACACCGACGTAGTGGTCTGCGCATGCGCAGTACCGTGGTCCCTAGTTCTTGCGTACGCAAGCCGCTTGCGTCCCCTAACCTGAAACTCTCTACTGGCTCACGCATACACGCATGCACGCACTCGCGCTTCGGCGAATATGTTAAACGTAGTCCATTTTCGTGATTCCGCGTAGCGCCCATGCGAAAACCGCTACGGTTGTACTCCGCTTAATGCTCACAACAGGCACGCAAAGTTGCCGAAGCTGTTCGCTATAGTATTGCTGTCGGACGTCTCATTCTGGCACGTTTCGCAGCGGTGTTGTGACTGGCACCGCTTTCCGCGTAGGAACTATTTCTTCATACTACAACTACAACTTGTGAACTTGAGGTTACGTTAAACCGACTACTATTCTTGCTCGTTTGCGCTGCCCTTGAGTGAAGCGCGGTTTTGGTCGCGAGCGCAATTAAGCGGTGCGCCGTGGCCCCTGGCCGAAGAAACGTGTCCTGCACACCGCTTGTCCGGTTGTGAGTGAGTTTGGTTCTGCAGTGCCTTCGGCGCAATGATTACGTCAAATTTTGCAACGTAAGAGCAGGTGGCTTGGTGTTACGCGGGAGTCTGTGATTCTGTATGACACATGCCTACGTAACATGCCGTCGTGGCTTATTGGCTGTGGCGTTGCGTTGCTATGCAGTAGGTCGCGGGATGGAATCCCGGCCGCGGCGGCCCCATTCCGGTGTGCACGAAGTGAAAAAAAGAAAAGAAAAAAGAAGACAGAAATGTCCATGTAAATGTTCACTGGGTTCACTTTATGTCATAAATGATACAATATTGTTTTTCGCTCGTTAAGGCAAGCCGCTGGAGGAGTCTTTCCAGCTTTAGTAGGCGTTGCCTGCCATGCATAAAACGAAGTGTACAGTATAGCCAAGAAAAAGGCTATACGCTTTTATGTGTCGTGCCTGGCTGCTGTGACCGCGTTGTGCTTGCCTCCGCTGTGTATGTCCGAGCTTAGATTGCAGCAATTACCTGGCTTGAATGCAGTCAGACCTACTTTGCCGAAGCGTATCTCTCGGTCCGTGACCGGATGAGAAATAAGCGAGGCCCCTCTCCCCCACTCTCCTCTTCCTCATTTCGCTGCACTCTTTGCATTACGGCGTGCGTCATCTTCTGGCCCTACAAGGCAACGCTTTATTCCTACATTGCTTCAAATTATAGGTTGTATGGAAGCCTTTCGTGTCGTGTTTGTTACTGGCACGGTTTTCTTCTGCGACTAAGCATTTCCTTTAGAAATAATATTGCTCACTGAACTGTCACAAATAGTTTTAGAGAGGGAGAGAAAGAGAGAATGAGCGTCGATTAAGTCATTATGAGCTGTGCGTCTTACTTCGAGTGCTGTACCCTACAGGAAGTAAACGAAAGTGGGTAAAGTAAGATTATGATGGGAGAAAGATGCCTCTTATTTGTATCCGACGATTTCGCCCAATCGGAGCTGGGTACATACCGCCTGTTGCAATGCGCATAGGAACCTGGTGGAAGCACTCTATGGGGGCCAGTGAAAACAGAACAAACAGCAAAAATCGGAAATTGTCAAATACGCGGCCTTTGTCTGCCTCTTTCTTTCTTTCTTTCTTTCTTTCTTTCTTTCTTTCTTTCTTTCTTTCTTTCTTTCTTTCTTTCTTTCTTTCTTTCTTTCTTTCTTTCTTTTTTGCAGTAGATATATATATGGCAAAAGGCCTCGTAAGTTTGCCAATAGATTCGTTAATGTACTGCCGTCATGTAGCTGTGCTCTTCGATTGTTGTTGTCACCGGAGCGGCTAGAAACCACGCGCATTAAATCAACTGTAAATAAAATTGTAGATCGCGCCCAATTCAACTCGAACACAGCTCCCGTTCAAACGCGGTGCAGTTGAGAAATGTGGTAGTTTGGCTGAGTGACTACTGCAATTTGTACGTGTCGTCCATTTTTTTTTCTTTCATGCTCACACACTTAAACAATCAGTGTAGTAGCACAGCCTTCATTACTGTCAATTTGCAGTTGTACGCCGTCGCAAGGCGAGCTTATTAGATAAAACACGGAGGTCATTTGCCGAGGCTTCTTTCTTCCATCTTTCTTCTTCTTCTTTCTATCTCCCTCTTCCACTCTGTTTCTCTTTTTATCCCTCTCAACCCTTCCCCCTGCGCAGGGTAGCCAACCGGAACCACCTCTGGTTAACCTCCCTGCCTTTCTCTGCATTATTTTCTTTCTCTCTCTCTCTCTCTTACGAGAAAGCGCCTGCACTTATCTGCACACGGTTCGACATTCTATTTCGCCATAAAAGCTTGCTCGCTTGGCGTAGTAATATTTTTACTTTATGTATTTTTTACTTGCTCCTTTCATTTCTTTCAGTGTCCCCCCCCCCCCCGTCGCCCCCCCTCCACTTCCTTTGTTAGGCCCACCTAATGCACAGGTTGCCGGACGATAGTCCTGTCTATTTTGGCCGCATCATATAAATTAGATGAATTCTTTTTTTTTTTACATCAGTGTGTGCAAAGCACCATTATTGACTCTACGTGACCGCGAGTTTGCGCAGCGTGATGCAATCGCCGTCATCGAGGTGTCCTGGTTAGTGACTATATAGTTGGGTGCAGCAGTTCACGTCACAGTAGAACCTTTACTAGTATGTCGCATTTCGATGGCGGCAGTATGCGTAGCGGTCGTGTACACGGACCTCACCGCGCCGTATGGCATGGCGTATGCGCCGTGGTCACGTCTCTATGCCGGACACCCTTTTTTTTTCTTTCTTTTATCGCAAATAGCAACTTTGTTGCGGAAGAATCAAGCTTTATGAGTAGCCGCTTCCCCAGGAAGTATCAGCAATATTTCTAAGTTCCTAAATATCACCTTAAGTAACGAATTGTGATCTACTGTTGCTGAATGTCTCAACGTTGCACAGTTTTTAACCCGACGAGCTGCAGATTCCATTGAAAGAAATTCGAGGTGGTAGGATGAAGGTTTCTTCATTTTCTGACAAGTGCACGTAATTACGTTGTACTTTTAATGTCATTTCCCTTCCCCCAATGCTGAGCATGTAGGTCCGAACTTTGATTCAGGCCGACCTCTCAACTCTGGAACCATAATAAATCTCTCCCTCGCTCTTTTTAACTAATCCTAGCTGTACGAAAGAGTCACTCATGCCGCCTTCTAGAGAAAGCAAAAGGAATCGCTGTGCTAAAGCACATGCACAATTCACTTATTGCTTGCATGCATTACAAAAAAATAAGAAGGAACTAAAAAATAAAGCATATTTCGCCATTTCTGACGGTAAGTAGCGCATAGAACATCCCGTGAAACACGGTAATGCTTACAGCGAAGTGGCCGTGTGCAGCAGTACTCCCCACAGTGAGTGACATCGAGGCACAGCCATCAATGTTCAGGGAGCTCAGTGTACCCGCAGTTCGATGTCCCAAGGTACTGTTTTCTTGCTTACCCTGACCAGAACTAGCAGAAACAAGTCGCCGACACCAGTCTGTACGCCATAACTGAAAGGGAATATATGCCTTTGTCCTCGTCTCTGTTTCCCAGCGCGTGTTAAAGAACACAAACTTGGGAAAGATAAGTTGAGATACCGCGCGCTGCGTCCTCCTCCGTCATCTGGGGGGCTTGTTGGGCTCGTGACTGATGTGTGGTGTGCTGTGTGTTCAACATTTTCTTTGATGAAAGCGCTTTTACTCATAGCCGGAGATGTTGAGGAAAATCCCGGCCCTTTTTCAGAAAAGGCGGAACATGAACTATTAAAGGCAATAGAATGCCTACCAAAACTACTAGAGGGCCAAGAGAAGATACTCGCGGAGCTTGAAGTTTTGAGGTCGCAGCAGAAAACACTGCATGAGCAAATTAAGCAGATGTCAAAAAAGGTTGAAGCTCTGACCGAGGGCAATGGAAGGGAAGGTTTGCGGGCACACAACACTAACTGGCTGATACCGTGCGCAATGTATTGGCAAAACAAGACGATATTGAAAACAGGTCGCGTAGAAATAATTTACTTTTCTTTGGTTTGGATGACACCGAAAAAGAAACATGGAACGAGTCCGAGTCCAAGGTGATTTCGCTTTGTGCAGACAATCTCGAACTAGAAATTAACCCCTCCGCCATAGAGAGGGCGCACAGAATTGGCAGACACGCAGTTAACAAAAAAAGGCCTGTAATTGTGAAGTTCACTGCTTTCAAAGATAAGCAAAGGGTCTTGACTGCTGCCTCTAAGCTTAAGGGAACTAACTTTTCAATAAGCGAAGATTATTCTAAACATGTTCGTCAGGCAAGAAATTCTCTGCTCGCATATGCACGGGAACGGAAAACGAAGTACACGCTTAGGTATAACAAGCTGGTGATGGGTGGGAAAACATATATTTTTGATGGCTCTAGTGGTTCTGTTCGAGAATGTACGCAATAGCAAACAACACAGCCTTCTTCCCGATTTACTAGAAATAGACCCGAACAACTTTCTTTTATTGTCGTAAACTGTCGAAGCCTGAAGAATAAAACTAATGATTTTGCAGGCCTTCTATCGATATCAAAGCCTGACATTGTTATCGCCACCGAATCCTGGCTAGACTCTGACATTGCGGATTCTGAGGTATTTCCATCAGGCTATGCTGCATATAGAAAGGACCGAAATGCGCGGGGAGGGGGGGTGTTTGTTCTAGTTCGGGACACAATTGAAAGTGCACCATTTCTTCTAGCTGACGATACCTCAGAGTCTGTATGGTGCAGACTATGCTTTTCAGATGGGAACGCCCTTACTGTCGGTTCTTTCTACAGACCACCAAATTTGAACACTGTCGAACCATTTATCAGCCTTTCAAGGTCACTCTCAGTCCTGTCATCTGAAACGATAATTCTTGGTGGTGATTTTAACATGCCAGATGTTGAATGGCGTGACCTATATCCTGTACAGAATAATAGGTCATTGCTTCAGTCTGCATTTTGCGAGCTGATAATGACCTATGGGCTCTTCCAGTTCGTTGATTTTCCTACTCGTTTTGGATGTACAGACGGAAATGTGTTAGACTTGGTCTTTAGTAACCAGAAAGATATCATAGACTTCATTGTGCCAGTACCAGGGATTAGTGACCATGAAGTAGTTGCAGGTACTATTCGTTGCAGAAAAATAGAATTTACCAAAATGCGGCCGAGAAAGGTATTCTTTTATGAAAGGGGTAATTATGAGGCTATTTCTAATGAGTTAAATGATTTCCTGCCTATATTTGCGCATTACAGTTCATTTAGTAGCATCGACAGTCTGTGGGTCATATTCAGGGATAAACTGCTTTCATTGACCTCAGATTTCGTTCCGTCTAAGGTGGTTTCGACTAAGCGCCGCAAGGATAAACCCTGGATTAATAAGGATTTACGTTCATCAATTCAGAAAAAATCCCGAACTTACAAAATATATTGCAAAACTAAAAACCCAAGCATGTACAAAAAGCTAAGGGATATCAGCACAAAACTTAAAAGCGAATTGAAGGTTGCGAAGGATGCATATCTACAGGCCTTAGCAGATAAACTAAAAACAAATCCCAAAGAGGTCTGGCGGTATATTAAGAGCAACAAGAAGGATGACACTGGCATCCCGGCCATCACAAATGATGGTAACCTAATTAAAGAGGACAAAGGAAAAGCAGAAGTATTCAACAAGTATTTTCATTCAGTTTTTACAAAGCCATGTAGCATTGCTATTTCTTACACACCGACACCATTACCGGAAATGGAAAACGTTGCCGTGAGCAAGGAAGGAGTGGAGGCTTTGTTGTTTAACCTAAACCTGCATTCAGCTCATGGACCCGATGGAATTTCTAATCATGTTTTGAAACAATGTTCGAGACAGATAGCACCTTTCTTAGTAATATTATTCAACAAGTCACTAGATAATCAAAAACTGCCCGAAGATTGGAAGACAGCCAACGTGACTCCGATATTTAAAGAAGGTGATCGTACACACGTAGGCAATTACAGGCCGATATCTTTAACTTCCGTTTGCTGTAAGACTCTCGAACATGTCCTGTACTCTAATCTGATGAAACATTTTCAAACAAATAACTTTTTCACTTCGGCTCAGCATGGGTTCCGCTCTGGTTTTTCGTGCGTAACACAACTAGCCGAATTCACTCATGACATTGCACTCGGCCTCGACCATGGTGAACAGATAGATGCACTCTTTCTTGATCTGCGGAAAGCATTTGATGTCGTCCCGCACAATCTACTTTGCTTAAAATTATCATTCCTAGGCCTTCCTGAACATATTTTTGGCTGGATAAAGGATTATTTACACCTGCGCAAACAGCAAGTTGTTCTTAATGGGGTAAACTCGGCTCCAATGCAGGTGCTATCGGGAGTGCCTCAAGGCTCTGTGCTTGGGCCTCTTTTGTTCCTAGTTTATATTAATGATTTAGTAGTAGGCCTTAATTCAACAGTTAGACTGTATGCCGATGACTGCGTCATGTATCGTGCAGTGAAATGTTAGGCCGATATGTCTGTCTTACAGGACGACCTTGAAAAAGTTTCTATTTGGTGCAAGCGGTGGCAGATGATTCTGAATACTGGTAAATGCTACCATGTGCAGTTTACAAAGAAAAAGAAAAAATTCCCCAGTTCCTATTGCCTAAATAATATTGCACTCAGTACCGCTAAGGATGTTCAGTACCTCGGAGTTACGTTTTCTGAAGCGCTTGACTGGACTAATCATGTTAACTCAATTAGCGCGAAAGCTTACCGTCTTCTTCACTTTTTCCGACGAAATTTTAAGCATTCTCCTTCATCACTGAAGGCAACCTTGTATTTAACAAACATCAGGCCTATTCTAGAATATGCATGCGTTATCTGGGATCCATACACTATAAACCTCACAGAAAAAATAGAACGCGTCCAAAAGCAAGCAGCACGCTTCGTAAGAGGAAATTATAATTTTACTACCAGAGGATCCAGAATAAGGGAAGGGTTGGGTTGGAAAACTCTTTCTTCACGCAGGAAAATCCTAAGATTCAAATTCCTTTACAATATATATAAAAGTAAAACTGGTATCGACAAAACACTGTTCATCAAGGAGCCGCATTACGTTTCATCTAGGAGAGACCACGCTAACAAAATTAGAGCTTATCAGTGCCGTACCAATGTGTTTAAGTATTCATTTTTTCCTAACACGATTAGCGATTGGAATGAGCTCCCTAATGAAGTGATGGCAGCTTCTAGTTTTGAAAATGCTATTGAGAGTCATATTCTTTGATTGTTCTGTTATTCATCTCTGCACATACGCTACTTTTTTTTTTCTGTTTTGTTAGTTAGTTATTTTGTCACTCACTTTGTTTTGTACTTTGTTAGTTTCTATTCCGCTTTTGCGAATTTCAGTGCTTAAACTATGTTCTATTTACTGATGTATTCTTTTGATGTTGCTGAATATGTTTCCATTGTGACCACCTGTATTTTAACCCCCCTACGATAATGCCGTACAGGCGATGTAGGTATACGGAATAAATAAATAAATAAATAAATAAATAAATAAATAGCCGAGACGTTTCTTTGAGATAGGCGAATCAAATGTGTGCGCGCGCTTCCACAGAACTGCACCGAACTAACGTTATGGGCCACAAACAACCTGCTCTTTGCGCAGAATCCGGCCTGGGAAGCGCTAACGTCCGCTGCGTTCTGTCCACCTTTGCACGAATGTTCGCTAGGATTCCGCGCACCTACGGGCCGGTATAGTTTAGGTGCTGAGCGAAATAGATCATTCGCTAAGACAAAGAGTGCGGTGTAATCCTGCAGCTGTGACCTGCATTCCTGTGATACCGACGCTAGCTAACCCACACGGAGAAATAAGTTGCGTGCACATCTATCACTGTTCAACGCGACAGGATTACGGGCTTTGTCCTTGTTCGCACTGTTGTCACGAACAGTATTGCGTTCATTACAGCGCTTCTTTTTTTATCAGGGGATGTTCTTATCATGTAAAGTAGAGTACGGAGAGGAAATGAGGATGCTCGGATAATTAAGGTGTGTTATCGCGCCTATACGTATACTCCGAAGACGAGAAAATAGAAACAAAGATTCGGTTTTTCCTACATATTTGCCCTTCTATACCATCGAAGAAATGAACCTGTGAACGATTTGTGACATCTTATCAGCTTCGCAATTCTCGCACTGTAAGAGCTATTCAATTAGATCGCGTCGTATATCGCAAAACAGTGTCTATTATGTGCGCTACGAATGCTTTTCATCGTTATCGGCACGTATCAGATAGTATCACCGTTGACTGCGTGAACTTCATCGTTGCGCGGTGCTGAATCTTCCAGCGTAAAGGTTATTTTTTTTTCACGATATCTGTTTCTAGTGCGTTTTCGGCGACGTATAAACGTTTCTGCCAAATTAACAAGAACAGACGATTGCTTTCTTAAGGACGCCGAATCGGGCAAGTGTTCTTGTCTTCAGTTCCGCCCTTACAGCGGTGTAAGTTTTCTTCCTACTTTTCTTTTATCAATATTTGAGCTGTACTTTCTATCTATCACATTTCCGAGAACGTAGAGCGATAAATGTGAGACAAAGCGAAAAAACAAACATACAAACAAGCAAACAGTCCGCGCATTAAGTGGAAGTTGAGAAATGTTTCTCTGTTCAAATTTCGTTTACGCCATTTTTTTCGCTACATTATATGCTGATGAACTCCGCAGACACCGTCTGTCCTCGATACTAGCGGCATGCTGTCAGCCACCCGGCGTGCGTTGTCGTCCGTGAGATCGGGAAGGGACACGAAGCGGAGGGTCTACACGGGAGCGGTGTTTAATTGCCATTTTAACGAGTGCACTATTCTACAGATATTTTTGTCTAAGGTAAAGCGGTCTCGCCATGTCGTGCGCTGTATATAGTGCGCGTGCTGATAAACGCCTTGTTTGCATTCTTCGGCGCACGCGGCCGTCGCCCGGTAAAGCATGCTCTCTGCCAGCTGTAGGGCTCGTCCGCGTGAAGTTATGCGCGATCTTATCGCGCACCGTCTCGGCGGCGGCCGCCTTAACTTTCTCTATATTTATCGAACTTTTGCTTTCGTTGCATGTTTTCCTCAATTCTCGGGCTTTTTCCTTTCTTTCTTCATTTCTTTCTTTGGCCAGTCGACGTGTGTTTCCCACGTTCCCGGCCTTGAAGCAAGAGACGCGCCCTTGTTAGCGCCGCGATGCGCGTCCCGGAATGGACGGAATTCGCGCGCCATCGTCGCGGTGTGTTTGAATGTTCGCTTCGCGTGCTAAGTATAGACAGGAAAGTGTAAATTACGAAGTACTCGAAGTGGAGCTCTGCGTGCAGAGACGGTGGAATTTGCAGAAGCACGCAGAAAAATAAAAATAAAAAGAGGACCCCGGACTATCAGTGGTCGATGCAAGAGCGACAGTTGAGCATGGCTTTAAATTCGAGCTAGTATAATAATGACTAAACTGTAGAAAGAGAAGTACAAAAAAAAACTTTGTAGGGAAAGCGAATGAGCTAAGTGATACCGGAAAAGAGAGCGGATTACGACAATATAGAATATAGGGCGCCTTTTATCGTGCAAAAAAAGTTTATGACTGGGCAACTGCCGACCGCTCCGCGTGTATAGCTCTCTGCAGAGGGCTCTCCTGCCTGCATATCCCAAGCTCATTCGTGTTATCCCGAAGCCTTCTTAAGACGGTTGAGGGTGAACACTGGTCTGGGCTTTTGCGATTTCCTTCAATGAGAAGCTACAGATGTGCGTGGCCCTGACGATTTACGTAAGCGTACCAGATGGGGAGAAAAAAAAAAGAATCGCAGCACGAATACTTAAACACATGTCTCTCTCTCTCTCTCTCTGTGTGTGTGTGTTTGTGTGCATGTGTGAAATCGCCAGGAGCCTGCATGCAGAAAACATGCAAAGCACCTTTATCGCAAACTTACAATGTCTGTGATTTCACCAATACCCTTTGTGTGAGCGATAATGGATGAAGCCTGGCTGCTGAATAGACCATACTTGCTTGCTCAGTTCGATGGTTATTCATTCGACGCAACCTGTGCATACAAAAAGAGAAGCGTGAACGGCTGCGTTCGAGAAGGCGGTTCGGCTAATTTCATGCGTGTAGCCACCTCTCGAAACTTCTCGTCGCCTAAACCCCCCGTATAAACGCAGCTCCACAGTTTGCCTCTATAAGCAAGCGTGTGCTCTTCTTGGTTGATCCACTCTCTTTCTCTTTTTATCCCTCTCAACCCTTCCTCCCGTGCAGGGTAGCCAACCGGAACAACCTCTGGTTAACCTCCCTGCCTTCCTCTGTATTCTCTCTCTCCTGTTGCTTGATATATGCGCTGCACGTGAAAAGGAAGCGGAACGATCGCACCTTTCCGCGCTTGTTTGTCGAGAGTCTCCAGTGTGGAACGCGCTGGGCCTTACGAAAAACACATCGGCGCTTTCTCTGTCCTCTTCCCCTTCCGCCTTCAGTGAGAGGAAAACGAAGCGGCGGCCCGCAGGGACTGGAATCTCGCGTGGTGGGAGGCGTTGGGCGATTTGCTTACGCAAACGCGGCGCTCTACGTGCGGCCGCTTGGCACCGACGCAAGTACGCGCGCTTCTCTCGAAAGGTTTGTCCCATCGATCACCCGCGTTTTTCGCCGACGACGGCGTTTTAGAAAAAAAAAAAAGAAAAGCTGCATCCAACTCGCCTTGTTGGATTCTGTTAACTCGCTTTTTCATGTCCAGCCGTCACGGCGTCGGTGAAAAAAGAAAGAAAAGAAAAAGAAAGGTAAATCGACGGTTGCTGCTGTTGGGTCGAACTTGGCTTTCTTGCTTCGATTTCCGGTCTCGCGCGTGCGTAGAAACGTCAACGAGCGAACAGTGAGAATTGCAAGTTCGCGGTGAAAAAAAAGTATTGTGATGTTGTTGTGACCTCAACGTATGGAGATCGTGCGCTGTTGTGTTCTGAATACATTCTTCTACTTAATAATATTATGCTTGTTCGCTTTTTAGTTCTTTTTCTTCATTTCTTTTTCGCTTGAAACTGACACACTCGGAATGCCGAGTACCTGGATACTTACGTGCATTTTTGTTCTGGACCAGGACGTATATACAACAGACGTAAATTCAAACAGTATTATTACTATTATGTGAACGGGAGTAGCCGTGAGCATTATAGGGTTAGCATACTTCGTTATATTACTTTATTTTAATGAAAAGAAAAAAGTTAGGAAGTCCCCAAACCGCGTGCTTTGCGTAGTTCTATGAGATTGCGATGGGCGGTGCAGGATGTTAGATAGGTGCCGTTTTGGTGACACGCTGTTACTGCCTCTTCTAATTGTTTTAACATTGTTATTTTGGACATTGCACGCAAGTTCATGTTCACGGCTGGGCGGAGCACACGCAGAGCGAGCCCTTCTGAAACGCACTGCGTTAAGAGCGTCTCCCGTGGCCGGAGGCGTCCTGCCTTACTACTTCTCCTAAAGAGAGCGCTATACCTAGTTCCTACGTTCGCAACTCAGGCTGCTATTACTAACGTTATCTCCACCGCCTCGACGGCAAAAGCAGCCGCGCAGTGTCAGCTACAGCAGGCGGGACCCAAGGCGAGGACGAGACACACCGGCACGGAGCCAAAGCACGCACCGCAATCGCCGTCAAGATCAATCATAGCTCGCGCGAGGTCGCCGGCAAAGGCTGGCTGGCTGGCTGCTGCTGCTGCTCGCGCGCGTCTGCTCTATTTAAGGCTCACGGCGGCGCGTGCGGCAATGGCGGCGATTATTTACCGCGGAGCTCACAACCAACCGCAATCGCTCGCGCTTGCGTCCGTTGTACGTAGAACGCCGTGGCTGGGATACACGCGTCGGCGCGCGCCCGCAGGCCCCGTGGAGAGACTTGCACGCCGCCTGCACACGTGCCTGTCGCAGTGAGGGTCACACAGCTGACAGGCGCGCGCACTGGAGCACTAACGGGCACTGCGAACACACACACACACACACACACACACACACACACACACACACACACACACACACACACACACACACACACACACACACACACACACACACACACACACACACACACACACACACACACACACACACACACACGCACACAGACTTTACGCATTCGCACTGAGTCACGTATGCGAACACACAAACGCACGGGGCACAAGCGTGCGCACACAACAAACGCGTCGAGTGGTTGTGGCTGGCGCAGATTCCCGAGGCTATTTGCAGCCACCGCGAGTGCAGAGAGGCGTTGCAGGCGTCCACCGGCGATTCGGAGTTTTTAAACTGGCCGCGCGCGAGTTGCTCTCGCTGGGATATATAGCGCACGGGTCGGTCACCCGTGCGAGGGACTGAGCACGTTTCCGTGCCAAGGTTCGCTAGTAAACGCGCGGTTTGCGGAACGAGAGTCTCTCGGCAAGGCGAGGCCTCGCACGGGAAAAAGGTCGAGATCGTAAACAAAGGCTCGCGGACGAGCGAGGCTCCGGCTGACTGATCCTCACGTTTCTAACTCCTCGGCAGTATCTCGCACCGTTTTCTTTTTTTTTGCTTCTGTTTCTCGCTGATTTTGGTTTTGTTTGTTTCCGGTTCGTTCCATTTTAAGAGAGCGTTTCTACGCTGCGTATAGTGTGTGGCATATAGCGAAACGTGCGGAATGGCCTCTGCCACCTACTGTCGTGGGGTATGTTATTCGAAACCTACCTCTCGGTCTTTGTTTATCTCCTTTGCCATTTTCGTTCATCATTATTAGCCCGACCAACCAGAAACACGATTATCCGGAATAGGCCTGGTTGCTGAGCGAGAAGCGTTCCTTTGCGCAAACTTAGGGAATTTGCGCTTGTTAAGCTGATTTATATGTGGATGAAAACGGCAGCAAACGGGCAGTGGAGCAAAGAAGAGATAGAACCTAGCCTCATCCTGCGCAGAATATGTGCCACCCGAACTTAGCGAGGAATAACAAACATGTTTTAAACTTTCTTAAACAAATGCTATTGAGCATTCAGAATAAAGATAAAAATGTAGGGCTGCTATCCTCGGTATATAACGATATTACTCCGATAAAGGTTGCGTAACTACATGCTTCAATTCAAAACAAAGTTGCTGTTGCATTTTCCAGCGCCGGAGGGCAACTTGTAGTATTGAGGGAAAACTAAATGGCATCACAAATGCATATGTATATTTCTGACCACGTGAGCAATGCAGGAAGCTGCAAGAAATCAGGTGTACTCCTGCATTGCAAACACAACCTTGGCCATTTTCGCCGACAGGCGTAGGCTCTCATGGCGATATGTATACGTCAGTGTCGTGCCAGGCGCCCACCCGTCACTTGAACATTTAGGTTCGTAATTATTTAGATTCGTTAATTGCTCTAACGATCTGGTTTAATCAGCGCTTACTGTCTTTCGTTGTCACCAATTGTTATGGCTGGGTCCTCACGATATAGAAATTGTGATCGGATTGTTTACCGTAGCAGATAGTCGTCGCCAGCGTTTGCTTCTTGTTCCCAATAGAGATCTTTAGTATGTTCTGCATTACGCGTACATTACGCGTAAGCGCGCTGACTTTTTCATTTAACATTGCGGGCGTTGCGTGGATTCCGTAGCTGTAGCATGACATCACGGCGTAGCCCTCGCCACCCGCTTCGATCTGTATTGAGCCCCGTTACTTGCATGCGCTTCGTCGCGACAACGAAACATAAAACGTAAAGTCGGCTTCCGCTTAACCTGATCTCTCTGCGAGCAGTGTTACGTTCTCTTTTTAAGATCAGCCGTCTGTTATGACGACGCCATGCCTAACAAAAGACAATATCTTTGCTGCGAAGGTGCTTCGATTTTTGTGAAGCAGATGGCGCCGCAGCCTTTGGCGTTGGCCATTCGTTTGTCATGCGCGTCGCTCTGTTGCACGCCTCAACGGAGAACACGCACATAGAGTACGTAAACACGCCAGAACGCTACATAATAAAACTGTCTATGGTCGCTAGGACGCACCGCTCAGTCCTGTAAGTCGAGATGTCCTTTGGAAAGAGGACAGGGTTGCAATGTACTGTTATACTCTGTAGAATGGCGCAAGTCTCAAGACACGTTTCTCTGCGGCGTTGTCGCTTGACGTCACAGGCAAATGGGCTCCTGGGCCTGTTTCCATGAGAAAGACAACCGCGAGCAAGCACTCTGCTTGCGTTTACTGTGATACCGGATTTTACGGTTTCGCTCCATAGTACCGGTCAACGAGTTCGCAAAATGTGTGTGCCAGACGGAGGTTGTGTTTGCGCCAATAGACATTGAAGCTAGCGGCCTGAATGGTCGTTGAAATTTAAAAAAAATAAATATGCGGCGTTCAGCAAAAGTTTACCACTTGCCAGTTCATCTAAAGAATGAATGGCAGAGATCACTCACGTAGCTGGGTAAGATTAGCCCAATTAGTGGTCAAACATATTCGCTTAATGCTAATACGCACTCAGTGGCATGGAATTGACTTTACGTCCAATGCGGACTTTAGTTTTTGGACTGAAATATGGGTACAGTGCTATGCGGTCACACTTGGCCCTCGTGCCTAACGAGCTCTCGAAATCACTATCGCTCGCCGTAAGATGTGGCCGCCAGCGACTGATTCGCTAATCGAAGGCAAATTCATCGTTATACACAGAGAACAGGTCATTTCGAACCGAGCCGCGCGTGCAAAGAAACGAGGTCGGCATTATCAAATGCGCTTACAAATCCTCGTCTCCTGCTGTCGCCGCGAAGCCAAGAGAAACAAACTATAAGCTGTTCTTTTTTTAACGTCTCCTGCGGTGCTTTTAGCGACAGCCCGTGTCCTTCGTAATCTTGTCAAACTGGCATAGCCCCTTTTCTTCCCTTTAGTTTCGTAATGGCACATTCATTTTAACGAGAATCGATCACGGCGTGCCGCTCGACGCTAACGGACAAGGGGGGAACAACGTGCGTTAACAGAATCTCCACCGAATTCGTTCCCTGAGGTGAGTATACTGCGCAGGTGGACGACACGTAGCGGTGCATTTGGGAACCCTACACAGAGGCCGGCGAGTGGCGCAAGGCTTTATCCGGCCCGTTTCGCTTTCATCGGCGGCGGTTCTACGAAATAGCTTTCTTTCTACGTGTGGCCCGAGCGCATTCATGGCTTATTCATTGCCCCGGGGCGATGCCGATAGAACCGCTCTCTTCTCGGATCGTTCGGTGCCTCGTTAGCGAACTGTCCCGAAGACAGTGCGAGAGGACCATAACAATGGCGAATAAAAAAAGGAAGGACACGAACAGCCGAGGTGTCCCTAATGATGGCTGATTCATTGTTTCTTGCCCGCGGTGCTGCAGTATGAGCACTGTCCGAAGCGTGACGTCGCGCTTTGAGGTTGCGCTCTTCTATAGACTTGTTTCTAACACCTGATGCTCTCTTCGGCTGGGTTTGTACTGCCCCAAGGAGCGAATGGGCTCGGATATTCCGCACAAGGCTGTCCGCGTAGTTCATCTTGTTTTTCCCCGTGGTAACCTTCGCTTTCTTTTGTCCTGGGTGTTGTATATGCCCTGTCGTTCTGCGTTGCGCATTTGGGCTCCATAACCGGCTGTGATTTGTGAGAAGAGTTTAGGAGTCTAAACACAGGCCGGGTGCCACGACTGTAGGCATAGTTAATAATTCTCAGTGCCGTTAATTCAAGATGCAAGCGGGTGTCTGCTTAAATGAACAAAGTAACGCAATAGGCATTGTTTTGTCAGGTGGCAGGCCTGCAAATCAGGAAGAACGTGCGACTCGCGAAGCTCTTGTCAGGAATAGTATTTCTTTGTTTGTCCGCACCTTGACTGCTGCTTGTCTTATACAGCGACTGGCGAGGACATCTGCTGAATCGGATAAATCAAAAGATATCGTTGGTCTAATTTGTGTCGCATAACGATCATACCGGTGCTTTTGAACATATGGAAGTCAAGGCGATCTGCCTTGTGTGTTCGTCATTTTTGCGTCCTCGTGCCAATGCTTGGAGGAGGAGGTATAAGGAATTGAAGGAGTGGCGCTGTACAGGAGCGCAGACGTCCGCCAGTCAATAAATGTATGCATACGTGCAAACAGCTTTCTCGACAGCGCTCCCTGAAGATATACGTGGTCTCACTCACATTTATAACAGTACATGCGCTTAATCGTACTGTCATGGTGTTTTAGCGCAACGAGGACGACGACGCTAATCAATGTGTGGAAAGAACACAAGGCTGGGTGTTTCATTTGTATACTATCTCTTATCTTGGCGGATCCGCGATACTTTGCAGAGCTAGTCTGTAAATGCATCTTGATATGCATCTCTGTGGCAAACTGAGTCTAAGTATATAGACTGGCGCGTGACTCCGACTCTCTTCGCTTTGTTGCTTGAACTAGAGCTTTATAAAGGGCAAATGAACACTGATATGAAGGAAAATGCGACCCGAAGGATGTTTGCGATAACAGGAATTCTTATCCCACAACACATGCGTATTACAGCTAATGAAATATCGGAACGCCGGAGGCGGGGATCGGTGTAGCACCACTCGCAGCGACATATGCAGTGGCATGTTCGCATCGCAAAGTGGCATAAAGTTTTGCTTCTTCTGTTGTTTTTTTTTTCTTTCATCTGTAGTAACGACGTGGGCCGCATATTACGTCGAAGGATATGAGTCAATATAGATTCGTGGTTATGATGTTGCCGGCGCTTTTACGACAGGAGCAAATTTTTTACATATGCCTTTCATAGAAACAATAGTTTTACGTTGCTGTGGTTCACTGCAACGTTTGAAGATGGCGCCACCAGTCCTATCGTGCACATGTACGTACCAAGGTTGACAGGACGTAACGAATGTGTTCCACTTCACTTCCTTCTCGCACTTCGTCAGCAAATCTGCCGGTCGTTAGCGGCAGATGAGGAAAAAGAAAGGCAATCTCGTGAAAGAAATCCCTACGTTATACCGACCCTTTATTCCGCAACAAGAAATCATTTTAGAGACAAGCTACATGTCCCTAATCATTTTGAATCTTCCGCAGTATGTAACATATCGTTTCTCTTCAATCCCAAAAAGTAAAGTTGCTGAGGTGCTCTGCACTGGTTTAATAAATTCGCCAGTTTTTTTTTTTTTTTTTAGCGATAGGCTAGCCTTATCGCCGGTTGTGTTACTAAAGAATATTTCAAGAACGCTTGCAACGAGTGGATATATATATATATATATATATATATATATATATATATATATATATATATATATATATATATATATATATATATATATATACTGTTTAGATAGAACACTGATTGAGCATTGCCGCATACGTGGGAAGCTCGCAGCCCTGTATCCGCTAAGAGCCATTGGCCTACTGTTAAGATATGCCGACCTTCTCAACAAGGGAACGCCGTCACCCAGCAAGCTAAAATACACCGACATTCCGGGACGGCAGTCATTCATAACTATAGAAACTAGTCATCACACATTTCGCAATTACACCAACTTCAGTCACTGAGGAAGCCACGGAATGTGGCTGGCGTTTGCGCGCCGTGGCCACGTGAGCCAATCGTTTCGCAACGCCTGCTTATTATATAGATAGCGCGCTATACGTACGCATGACTCACGTATGCAGCTGGTCGCATATGTATGTATACTGCACATGTGTCGCGCGACTGCGTGCGCCGGTTTTCGCCGACGTAAGTCGCGAGTTAGCGTGACCCTAACATACCGCTGACGTGCGTGGCTGCCGCGGCAGCGCTAACCAACTCGGCAACGCGTCCTTCCGTCCAGCCCGAAAGCACCGAAACAAAGCGTGGGTTTATTATATTGCGCACGCCTCGCCATCTCGCACGCGTCCTTGCCTGGACAGCCACCACCACTCTCGCCCGCACCGTACGTTCGGTTTCAAAAGGCTCCTCCTGTAAGGGAGGAGGAAGAGAAAAGGTCTCGAGATGGAGGAAGGGCGCGCGGCGAGGAGCGACGGGAGGCAAGCTTCCAAGCGTCGCCTCACGCGTAGCCGAGGCGACACGCACGTTGCAGCGCCCGAACGCCGCCGCCGTTTCCTGCGCTCGCACACAATGCGCTGCTGCGGTCCGAGCAGCTGACCACTGCCTCGGATTCGCTTGTGCGCGCAACCTTCGTCGTCGCCAAGACGCCGCATTACGCGCACCGCTGGTTTCGTCCTCGGCCTTCGCCGGCCGTTTCCGCGGCGGCGGCGGCGGCCCGTGCGTAGTCGCCTTGCGCAAAGCGTCGCGTCTCGGCGTCTTCGAGCGTGTCGGACTCTCGCCTGATATCGCCATCGAAGAGGGAGGGAATGCGGGAGAACAGTCGAAGTGGAGCCAGTGTGTGAGGTCGAGATGGCATTTCCCTTGAGTGGGCAACCACTTCGACTGCAGACCACGTATACCCGCTGTCAGAAACTTTGAGTTCAGTTTGTCATTCGATTGGCAGAAGCGACGGGTCGTGTGTATACAAATGGCATGCTGACGCAATCAGCGCGAGCTTGCGACTCGCACTTTCTGGGAATGCCTCGTCCACGGGAAACAGCTGCCAAGCCTCTATCCCAATCCCGTAGCAAGTTCCGAGGATTGCCCAGTATCTTCAGACGGTGATAAAGAATACACGCTGCATGCTCCCTACAGTGTAGCGTGCGGGCTGGCCCGTACATTAAAGAGCATCACAGACCATTTATAGTGCCCCGCTTCGTGCGCCTCTGAGATCTGCTTGTCCCTCACAGAAAGTTGTAAGGTACTCGGGAGACGGTCTTCAATAGATTGGAGTTTCGTTAGTTCTCGGAAATGACCAGTCAAATCGCTCCGCTAAGAACGGTCATGCATTATACCCAGCACCGAATCAAGAAAGAGCTCGCGGTTTGCTAATCCACCTCTCCTGTTTTTCTGCTACTCTCTCGCACTCTTTACTCTGTGATCTTTATTAATGGTTCCCTCGATCTAAGGGGGAAACGTGTAGCAATGTGGTGGGTAGCCCAGTTTCCTGAAGTGAGCGTACCGATGCGTGCGAGACTCATGGGCCAGGCTTTAGAGCAGACAGCGGCGCCTACGCGATGGTCCTTGCAAAAAGCTCGCACGTTCTTGGCTAGTGGTCATGAAAACGTCGACAGCTGCATCGTCGGGAGGGTGGTGTTGGGGAATCGTAATGTCGCCTTGGACGTTGCACTCACGAATGCGTAAGGGCAACGTCTAATCAGTAGGCGGTCTCCATTTCTTGGTTATATATTTTAGTGAGTCCATGCGCAATGCCTCTCTCGAACGACCTTTCATTAGAACGTGCCGCAATGTTGTTCTAAAAATTAAAAAAGAATTATTGAAAAGTTGTCATTTTCAATACGCCTATAATGTGGTTGGCAATAACTATCGACACCGAAGTCACTACCATTTACGATACCTCGCGGAGAAGCAAGCTGCTAATCTTGAAATAATGCTTTCTTTATCGCAAAATAAAAATAAAAATACGGCAACTTATATATCGGCCGTTGCACGCGCTTTTTAGATTTGAGAGCTAAATTATTCACCGCCAGTCAGGGTGCGCTAGAGATGAAAAAGAAACAACAAAGAAACAGAGTGGTGAAAAACACCGGCCATAAATTCGTGTGCTTAAGAAGCGCGTCTCGTAAGAAGCCGTATAGCCGTGCGTGCATCAACTCAGTAATGGCAGCGTAAAGTACGCGTTGGAAAAGCCGCGGAAAAATTCTCCTCGCCTCGACGAGCACGTCAGCAGGCAGTGCGATGAGCACGGGAGCACGATCTAGTTTTGCCGTTTTCAACCAAATGCAAAACATTACAGCCTTGTGTTGTAGCCTACTTTGCCACTTTTACGGGCTTTCCTTGTATTGTAGCCTGCGCTACTACATTTACAACATTCCTTGGCACGTTGCGTTTGCCTCAGTTCCACTGCCGCGGTGTTGCTCCCCGCCGTGATTTACGTTGGATCACAAATGAAGAAATCTCGTTTAGCCGGCTAGTGCTTATCGTACGCTTGAAAACGCCAAACGCTCTTTTCTTCCTGTCGCATAACGAGCACGAGCTCTAATATCCAGTTCACGCGAGGCTTTTTTGATCGTGATCGAGCCTGATAGGTCATTGTACGACATCGGCAATGGACTTTCTGTCCTCCCCTTAATATTTTCCTTCTCTTTCCCCTTCATTAAGTGCAGGGTAGTCAATCGGGCTCAGTCCTGGTTACCCTCCCTATTTTTCGTTTATCATTTTCTCTCTCTCTCTCTCTCTTTCTATCCCACCGCCTCTCACATGCGCATGCTCACGGAGTCCCCGCGGAAGACATTCATGCGGGGGACTTGTTTACCGTGTTAGTTCTAGCCTGAGCCTTCCTCCCCTCCTCGAGTGCCAGCTTGATGCCCGATTATTACTGTACACCATCGTGCGTGAACAATTAGGAAGCCCGTCTCTCCGCCTTGCATAATTAATTGTGCTCGTGGCCTACGAAACCCGGTTCTTTGGCTACGGAAAATACGCGCCAATGGGGCAACGGAGATAATTTCAGGGCGCCTGCTGAAAACCCTGGGCCCAGTTTACCTTGACAGTGCACGCGCGTCAGGTATATGCAGTGGCCGCACTGCATCAGCCAGACGCTTTTCCCAGTTTCCGCGTCGTGACTATTGCTCCTGGACATTTCTTTTCTCCGTTTTCTTTGTTTCTTTCTTATCGGCACGCGTACACACTGCAGACCGTGGAAAACTATTGCTTCGTTACGCTTCAAGACAAGTACATCGCAGTGCGTTTTGCTTGAGACCTGGCAGAACAACTGCATTAGCAATTCTCCCCCCCCCCCACCCATCTCTCTTTCTCTCTCTCTCTCTCTCTCTCTCTCTCTCTCTTTCTCTCTGCCTTTTCTGGCGTTTCTCTCAGTTAATTATAAGGCGCAGGGAAGGACGCCAAATATAGCAAGACTGTTTTCTTTCCTTTTTCTTTTTTTGTAAGTGCTTCGGTAGCGGTTTCTTGAACACTAATACTTTTATTCGCATCACTAAGTGATTGATTATGGCCACCATAGAAGTATCCTAAAACAAGAAAGCGGTAGAAAGAAAAGAGAAGCAACACCACGTTACTGGTATCACCATGTTCAATTGCCTGTTGGGTTTTCTTCAAAAGGATTACTCATTACAATATTGTGATAGACCTGCTTGCTGATTATATATGAGCACCTTAGAGTGCGAAATTGTAGTGAAGCTTGTTATAGCAGTCCTGTTATGATTAAAAAAATGGATGTATATCAGTTTAACTTATTCGCTACGCCCTGAAGTTATGTGGTCCATATTCGTTGTCCCCGCAAAGATTTAAAAAGAAAACCGAAAATGTAGGTCTTCAAGAATGCAATAACCAAAATTATTATAGCAGGCGTATATTTTATTTGGTCTTTATTTTCAATTTTTCTTTCATCTGTAAGAAACATAATATATCGATGGGACGCACAAATTACAATTCGACTTCTGTGTAGTTTGTATTTTTGCAAAGTGTGACTTCACTAACTGCATGATAGGATAGATAGGAATATAGAAAGGCAGGCATGTTAACCAGTCAAGGGTCTGGTTGGCAACCCAACACTGGGGGAGGGATAGGGGACAGAGAAGGTGTAGAGTCGTGTACGGACAGTACTTGAGTTAAAGCCGCTCGCGCAAACCAGATGTTCTCTGAAAGCACAAAAGTGCCTTCACTGCCTTCTGAGCCGATGATCGGTGGGGGCGGTGCTCTAGTACTGTCTGTTCACTCAGAGGACGATCATCTAATTCCCTCAAAGTGCTTGACAAAGATTGTCTTTGTACTTGAAATTGAGAACAATGGCGCAATAAGTGGTCAATGTTCCCCTCACATCCGTAAACATCACATGCAAGACTATCAGCCATTCCAATTAGTGCTGAGTAGGCATTCTTGGAGGCAACTCCAAGCCACAACCGACACAGAGAAATCACCATAGCCAGTTAAGTAATCTACGCATTTGGCATGGGTAATTAATATTCAAGGAACTATTCTATCGTTCACGAGTGGCAATAACCGTTTGAAGCATGCAGACCAAACCTCTAGGCATGTTCATTTAGTCGCAATCCCAAGGGCCCTGTAACTTTCGGCATGCGCGTCGTTATAGAACTGTGGCACAAATGCATTTAAGTCGCACTTTAATATTTTCTCGAAACTGCTTCCGAGTTGCGAGACATATTTACGTAAGTGGGCGCGTGCTGAACGTTGAACGGCTTCTATTTGATTTTGTAAGATGTGGCATAATACAGTTGAGCAGGATAACAGTTGCAGGATAACAGAGCAGGATAACAGATAACAGAGCAGATAACAGGATAACTACTTCTCTCTTGCATACTACCTTTATGAATGCTGCGATTTCTCGCGATACCATTGTCAGAGCTTCTCCGAACAATCGAACTACAGAGTTGAAGCTGCGATATCTTGCACGCTCTATTATGAAAAAAAGAAAAAAAGATAAAGACATTCGGCGCTGCTGGAGCTAACGGCCTGTAGATATAAATCAGGGGGCGAGAGAACGAGATAACGACATCACCCGCTCATATTCACAATTTCATTTATTTATGTTTTGCTCGTTACGTTTACACTTCGACTCGGCGTTTTCCGCTTACCATATACTCTCGTGGGCTTTTCTCTGTTTGTTACCCCCAGCGGAGCCAAAATCAGATGTTCCACATATTACGTAGCTAATTTTTTTTTGTATTATCTTTCCGCTTTTTTTTCTCCGCCGTGTGCACTTACCTTGCTGCGCAGTGCCATCATTGTAGAACTCTCGCTGAATAGCCATTTGGAGACTCGTAGCCCAGACAGACGGTCGCGCACTTCTAGACGACAGAGTCGAACACTCGTACCGTCCTGCTCTTCTTTCATCAAGCGTGTCCTTTTCTGTAAAATTATTTGCAGGTTTTAAGACACCGGTTTCGATAAGAACCTCATACCCGCCATGCACTCGAGTAATCAAACCGCTGGCAGCAGGTTCCTGCGAAATTATCGTTAAATCCGCCGCTACACTCTACGGAGAAGCCCGGTAGTTTTCTAGTGCTCGTTATCTTGTTCGCGTCCTTACGCCAGGCCTCTCAAGTTTGTTATAATGCTGTGCTTTGTAACTTCTGCTCTATACTTAACTCAGACAGCGTTTTAGTTCCGTTGTGCGTCCCCAGGGAGTTATCCATTAGCGTATTTTAGTCCGGTCTTAGCGCACTTTCAGTATCCACTAACGTATTGAACTTCTGCCAAGGCTTTCGAACTCCGGCTTATCTCTACCCCGCACTCCGCTATTTTGTGAAAAAATAAAAATAAAGATGGTTGTTTCAATAGCGACTAGCTCGAAGAATACCCCAGGGAAAATGAGGCTCGCTACACCGGACGGTTTTTGGCACTCGGACACGCAAGATAAAATTGGTACTTCTTGCCACCAGTGACCTGGAAAAAAAAGAACAAAGAAACATTAAGTCCTTCGCGGACCACTCGATAGTTTGAGTTTGTGACAGTATAGCGCTAACTAAACCAAACTGTGGACTTTGGCTAGCGCGCACCGTCCGAAGGGAACTAGAAAGGTTGTCAACGTTAAGGAAGGCTCGACGGCAGAAGCTCTCAAAGTAAAGAAAAGAGTTCCGCGTAGATCCTTATCTAGTTTTCCATAGGTTTCCCGTGTTAAGGGCGCTGCCAGTTTCTCAATCCGTTTGCAGCTCCTTTCTTCAGCAAATGCTTGGCGGTCTGGTACGCGGTGCAATAGTGGAGTCATCTCGTTTCGGCTAACGTTCAAAGAGGATGATTGAAAATATATGCGTGATCGCGGCTACTTATATATAGATATCGCGGCCCTGCAAGGCCCCTGGAAAATGCGCAGCAGCTAGCGAATTGTCTCGATAGAAAACGCAAGCTCGAACGCAAACAGTAAAATTTAAAGTATAATTCAGAATACATTTTTATTCATTCAATATATAACATATATGGCAATCGCGGTCCGGCGACATCCGGACATCGGGTGCAAGTCGTCATAAGTGACTTTCAAAAGCGTGAGCCATTACACTCTGTGAATGTGGATGCCCAGCGAAGCTGCGTAGCACACTACAAAGAGGTGACACAGAATTTTGATCAAAGGTGCTAACACATTTATTATTTCGATGGGGGTGAAATGCGAAAACACCCGTGTACTTAGATTTAGGTGCACGTTAAAGAACCTCAGGTGGTCGAAATTTCCGGAGTCCTCCACTACGGCGTGCCTCATAATCAGAAAGTGGTTTTGGCACGTAAAACCCCATAATTAATTAACACATCTATTGCCTTGATCGGCGGTAATCGTGACGAAAGGTACGCACGCACATTTATTTTTATAAATCGGCGTTTATTCGTGTTATACATCCGTCACGTGCATTCGTGTTTTAATGTTGCTATGTATTGAGGCAAAGAATTTGAGACCGAAATCATTGCACCGGTTAGCGGTGGGCCAGTGTCGTCAGCGCCTTCGCAAAGGAGGGGGGGGGGGGGCGGCAGTGTGGGAACGCTGGCATGATGAGCCGCAGCGGAGCCAGCTATGGAAGAAGAGGACGGCGAACGCCCGAGCAGTGGCACGAGCCATTGCTGATGATGATAGTTTTTGCTCACACGGATTTGTTCGACAAAATAGACTGGTGGGCTAATTGTTATTGCACGTTAGTAGTTTTTAATAAAAGCTGTTAACAGATTTGTTGACGGACACGAAAAGTGCATGGAACCCTAGCCATAAACAGCTTCGCTGTAAAATATCTGCTCCGTGCTGATTTTCCACCGATAAATCTGGTGTCATTTAAATACAGGCTCCTCGATGTGTTCCCAGGGGCGCGCTCGCAGAGACATGTACTGCAACGTACTGCTGACGCCCACCGGATCCTTGGTCTTCACTGGTAACCTCAACGTGCATCACCAGCTATGAACCACCAAGATTGACGGCAGCCTAACGTATCGACGGAGCACTTGCTTTGACTTGACTGATTTCCAAGCACTTTGCTGCGTGCACAGACAGTGTTCCCTCTATCCCGCTTTCTTTCTTTCTGTTCCCCCTTTCCCTTCCCACAGTGTAGGGTAGCAAACCGGACGCTCGTCTGGTTGACCTCCCTGCCTTTCCTCTCTTTGCTATCTCTCTCTCTCTCTCTCTCGTTGTGTAAAGGAAGTACAGCTTGCAGTTCGGTGGTGTAAGAGTGCCCACCACAAACAGACACACTCAGAAAAAAAAAGTGTGTGATACCGCATTGCTTCGAACTGTAGCATTTTTTATTTCTTTACTTAGATGACCAGGAATAAGACATCTCCAGAGGCTCTAATTCCCGCATTCGCACACTTAGCAGAAATTCGAGGTCGTTTTTTTTTGGCTGGCACGGCCACTTGTATTAGCCTGGATGTGTGCAGCACGATAGCGATTGGATTATGTTCACGTCGATGCAGTTGTCGGCTCACTCACACGTTTGATTATTCAATGTTATCTCACAATTGGCTAGCGCTACTATGGCTGGCTAAAGCTAAGCTTACCGAGAAAACGTTCAGATTACCTATGACACTGCTTAATTTAAAGATTGATGACTCGCACACTCGTTCCGGGTAACGGAGAGAGCGGTCCACTTCCTTTTTATATGCAATTTTTTTTTCCTGCTGAAACAGGTGCTTTTTGCTAGAAACTGCAAGAGCTACGTGCGAAACATGTAGCAGCAAAACGAGCGGGAATGCACATAAAGCGTTGCGCCGCGTTATTCCTGGATACGCGAGAGAAGAGGCTACGTGCGACGAAACCCGTGGCTGAACTGCCTCGTACCACCGTGCTCGCTTGGTCACCGAACCGTTGAAACGCATAGCCGAGATTGCGCTGGAATAAACCACCAGTACCCGCCGTGGTTGCTCAGTGGCTATGGTGTTGGGCTGCTGAGCACGAGGTCGCGGGATCGAATCCCGGCCACGGCGGCCGCATTTCGATGGGGGCGAAATGCGAAAACACCCGTGTACTTAGATTTAGGTGCACGTTAAAGATCCCCAGGTGGTCAAAATTTCCGGAGCCCTCCACTACGGCGTGCCTCATAATCAGAAAGTGGTTTTGGCACGTAAAACCCCAAATATTATTATTATTATAAACCACCAGCGTTCACGCACAAGCGGTGGCATTTCGGAGCTAACTTTTTCGTTTGTCTTCCCCTGCATGGTCTCTGTCACCCACTTCCCAGAAGGACTGGCAGCTTTTCCACGAATACTCATTTGCGCCAGGGACCGCGCCCGAAGTGGGCCTTGCACTGTTCCCGAAAGATCGATTCGTTATCTCTTGCTCGAGTCCCGTTCGTACTTCGTTTTACTGCGTTTCTGCGAACGTTCGTTGTACTGCGTGGCCCCCTGGGAGCGCGCTTTGCGCTGTGGCTGCCGCTTCGCCTGGACTGGTGCCGCACTGGATTGTGTCGCCGTCCTTTTTTTTTTCTTTTTCTCCGTTACCGCATCGTCGCTAGCGTCGGAGCTGTGGCGCTGTGCTCTTGAGCGTGAGATACCGGGTCTGGTACCACGCGGAGTGACAGCTGCATTTCGACGAAGGCGGGCAGCAAGAATGACCTGTTCATGAGAGCGCTCGTTGAGAATGCTAAACAAAAAGAGTTGGTGTCATATGGACGCGGAGCCTCTCGCCTTGCCGAGACCCTCATAGAACAATAGGTGCAGTTGTGCGAGCGCGAGTGTGCGTAAATAGTTTAATAACGCAATCTTTCTACGGATATCGAAAGTGCGCCCAGCTGAACTTGTGGCAGCATTATTAGGATACAAAAAGCGTGGGATTTCTCGAGCTCACGATGGTGTTCACTGGACCCAGACTTGCGACTTTGCCTGCCGCCCGGACTTTCCGTGAAACAACTTTAGTGTGCCGCCTGTAGTTCGGCGTCGCATTCGCGAACTCCTATTCATTCCTCATCGGAATGGCCAACAGCGCCGTATGCAACATTTACAGACGGGATGAGACAAACCATAGAACACGTTCTGTGCCACTGTCTAACTTTCGACTTTCAACGATACGCTCTGCGTACTAGATTTATGCAGCAGAAGCTTTGTGTGCGCGAGTTGGTTTTGCATACTTGATGAAAAGAGCGCTACGAAGACGCGGACGTGTCCGTCGTACATGTTGTTCTTTTAGTCCGCGTCTTCGCAGTGCTCTTTTCATCAAGTAGGTTTATGCGCGTAGACGACAGACCGTGCACGGAAGAGAAAAATCCTGGAACATTGGCCAAAAGCTCTAGTAATGCACAAGGCCATAAAAAAAAAAGATTATAGTGTTTTACGTGCCTGAACCACGATCTGATCCGGAGACATGCCGTAGTGGGGGACTTCGGATTAATTTTGACCAACTGGGGTTCTTTAACCTGCGGTATACGGCCATTCTTGCATTTCACCTCCATGTAAATGCGGCTGCCATGGCCGCGATACAATGCCGAGACCTCTTACTTAGCAGCTTAACGCCGTCAACGCTTGTGCGCTTTTTGAAGCAACTGAGCGACTGTATGCGTGAGTGAACTTTGACCTGCGCGTGCGGCCGCACACTGGTTCCCTTTCATGCTTCTTACCTTAAGTTCCCCCTTTCCACTTTTCTGCGTGTAGGGTAGCTAACCGGGCGGGGCGTCCGTAAACCAGCCTGCCTTTCCTTCTGTTCTCTCTCTCTCTCTCTCTCTCTCTCTCTCTCTCTCTCTCTCTCTCTCTCTCTCTCTCTCTCTCTCTCTCTCTCTCTCTCAGGGCGGTTAAAGCAGGACAGATCGGCAGGCGCCTATGCTGCTGGTCCCGCGTCTCCCTGTTTGTAATTTTTGTTTTCTGTGTGTGGCATTGAGAGAACATGACCTGCCAGATATTGTTGGTGCCGTAGTTTTCTTATAAGCGTTGAGTACAGGAACTCCGCGTTGGTACGTCCTTGGTTGCACGTGTGCGTCGCAAATCCTACTAAGGATCACGCTAAACTAGTCGGCTGTAATTAACTCAATTATATAACTCTGGGAATGCTGCCAAGGAATGCTTCCCATTAATGTAACGACTCGAACGGCGGTGCGATCGAAATAGAGCGCGGCAGGTCGTTCGTGCCTGTGCTCGAGCGCGTAATACTCGAGGTTATCTACGATAGCCCATTGACGGACGGCAGGTGATGTATTATGATAAATGAGGACACTCGTGCGATATAGTACTTGACAGCGTTCCCCCCATGACGCGTACGTATTTCACAAGTACACGTCGCATGGTACGCGTCACAGCTGGGTGCGCAGTACGCGTCGCCAGCTAAGTGCGCACAAAAATATGAATCGCGTTGGAAAGATGCGTAGTTGAATCAATCGGTAAAATGGCGCTTTATCGGCGTCACCAGATGAATCATATAAGATGTCTGGGTCACCGTGGTGTTATGCTGTTATAGAATTTCGGCATCTAAGGAAGTCATTGACTGTACAAGTCAGGGCATAAATATCCCTTTCGGGATTTCTCACTTCCACTCTGTTCACCGCTAGGGCAATACCATATCATTGTGCAAGGAACAGCCGGAACTTATTTTTCTATTGTATTGCATTTCTGGTCTGCGCACATGAACGCGAGATAGCGAATGAAATAAGATAATCCATCTCTCAGTTGGCGTTTCTTTTTTTTTGATAAATATTACTCAGTTTTGCTGATATGCCTAAAGAGGGAAAGAAATTAGAGAAACTTTTCTTTTCACTGCGAGCGCTATACGGTTACTGGACCTTATTCTTAAGATTGATTTCGTTCAGGATATCTGTCGTTATTTGGACTCTGTTAAAACTGGCCCGATAATCGACCGTATTCCGAGGCAATGATTCTCGGATTATGGCCCTATACGTCGCTGGCTGACAAAGCGACGCTGTAGTTAGTGCAGTTTATAAAGCTGACTCTCCGCAGTGATCTATGGCAGGCCTGATGAGCATCCCCACGTGTTCGCATTGCATCCTTCCCTCTACTTCTTTCTCTCCCCTCACTTTCTTTTCACATCTTAACCATTTTCCACCCTGCGTGGGGTAGCAAGCCAGACGCGCATCTGCTTGACCCTCCTGCCCTTTCCCTCTTTTCCCCCCTCATTGTTTAGGATAACTGTAGCGAAAGCGAGAGCCTAATGCCTGCGCTCATCCTTCCCCCCGCCCCCCTCATTGCTTTCTAGTAATCTTTTTAGAAAGGCGAAAAATTCTGTTTTCGAGAAAGCTAAACAATGACGCCGCTCATGAACATCACCTGTCGCTTTCCTCTGGCTGCGCAGTCGTACGTAAGTGTTACACAAACATAAACATTACACGAACCGCGTTCTTGCATCGCTGCGTTGACTCTTTCCTTTTTCAACTGTTCCTTTATTGTTAACACGATCAGAAAATATAACGCGTGTTATCAAGCAGTGATAAAAGAGATAAAGAACACAAATCGTTTCCGGTGTTACCATGCAGTTACAGCTTAGTTCGGTATTGTTCACGGAGCTTGTATTATGCCGAGATATCTTTTTTTAAGTCTTACGGCTGTCACTTGTCTTACCGCACGTGGTATTTTATGTCGATGTTGACTGGACTGCGGGTAACGAGAATGTCAGCAATGTTATGGGCAATGAACGAAAGATTTGAGAAAAAAAGCGTTATTGGTTTATTTGATATTTCTCTTGCGAAGCACATTTCTTTAACTTTGTCTCTCGCATAGCTTACATTGGCATTTATCAAGCCGTTGCGGGAAAAAAAAATTGAGTCCTTACTGGTGTTTACTACAGGGAGGCACGTCTGCCAGGGAGGAACGGAGAATAAATAAAAAATAAACACGGCAGGATAACAAGCTCTTTGAAACGTTTGCACCCTCGTTACACGCTTTCAATCACATCCCAAACTAATGTGTACTTATTTTTCTTCTTCAATTATCAAAAATGCTTATTTATATTTCATTGTCCCGGTTTTCCTTTTTCGATAAACTTTGTATTCCCAGGGAGACCCCATAAATGTGCTCGCGCGAACAGGCTCAAAACCACTTCCTCATTGCCGCTTCTGTCGGCACTTGTTGCGCACGTCGTAGCCTTATCCTCGTCCTTTCTTTCCTTTTTATCTCAGCGTCGGCTCTACATGGAAGCATAAATAAAATTTCTCTCTGTCTTCTTCTTTGCTCGGTGTAGCTTAACGCCTACAGTCACTCTCTTGGGATTTATCGATCACTAAAGAGGCGCCCCCTACGCCCTTGTCCTATTTTGGAGGGCATGCTATGGCTGGCGTGTTTATATCGTCGTTTTCTCTCCTAACTTAGCCTCCTCAAAGTTTTTATACGTATGGGAATCTTTACTTCGCCACTGCGCGAGCTTTCTGCTAAGTTATCCGCGAAAGCGAAACATGAAGGTTTGTGAGTGCGTGTGTGTGTTTTCAATATTGGAAACTTTCGTGCGAATGATCACTATGGCTGCTTTTTGAAGCCTGCTTCCTCTGTAGTAGTAGTATCTTTATTAATGCGAAAGAATTATATGCCTGGTTATGCGAAAATCCGTCGTCGTCGGCTTGACCGAGCGATGGTACTAAAAACTGCCGACGGCGCAAGGAGAAAAACACGTCAGAGAATGCTCGGATTGACGTCAAATTTGTCAGAGAGGTTCGTGTAAACAGAGTAAATCGATGGCTTGGAAAATAAAATTTGGTACATTTAGGTCTGGGTGGGAGTCGAGCCCGGGCCTCCGGGGTTGCGACACGAGCGCGCTTGCCCGGTGCCACGGCGGCTCCGGTTCCGGCTGACTGAAGGTGTGCCTACCCTTATAAAAAATTTGTAAGAAGTCTACATTAAGTTTATAGCCATGTGGCTTCAAGGTGGATAGACTTGTTGTAGACTATTCTATGGACTAGTTTATAGACAGTCTAAGGACTTATGACCTTACACTTCATATAGACTACAAAATGTCTATGTCTATAAACTGTCTGTTGGCTGCCTGCAGGCGTGGTAATTCCCACTTTTTGTAGACTACTGTCTAAAAAATGTATATAGACAAATTTATATAGAATGGTTGTAAGGTATCTCTGCAGACCAGTCTATAGACTGTCTATGGATTTCTGGGCTTACTTTTTTGTAGAGTGTGGTTCATAGACTAAATATAAGCATTTCCTCTAGACCAGTCTTTAGGCACTCCGTGTACTTATGACCTTACAATTTTTGCCAAGCATTGTTTACATACAAGCTACACAAAATTTCTAAGCACTGGTCTATGGACAGTCTTTAGACTTGTTGCCTTTCACAACATTTCGACTATCTGGGTAGATAATGATATACTGGTTTATAAACACTCGCGGCTGCAGTTGAATATGCTTATAACAATTTCATTTTTTTTGTATGCTTTGAATGCTTTGGCTTCATGTTATATGCAGATATAACTACACTGTACATATGAAAACGCGAAATGCAGATGGAATCAGTTGAAAAAGCTAACATGCATGAAATAGCCATGAATATTATGTTAAGCTTTGTGAATTTTGTGCACAGCCTAATGAAGAAACTACAGTTACATGCGTGCGTATATATAAAGGAAATCCACTTCCTTGTCTATGCTAAAAGTTGGTTCAAATAATATTAATTTTACGTGTCGGTGGAGGGGGGCAGCATAGAAATTTGGAATTTATGCACGCCTGCTGAGTCTGATCCGCATTCACGCGTTAGTGTTAACAGCTAGCTAGCTCTGGTACTGATGCTATGTGGTCCTGATTTATGCTACCCTAAACACAAGGACTCGAAGAAATTTCACTAGTGCTGAATTATGCAGTGCGAGAATGAGAACAAGTGTACCAAAATTGAATTACCTGTTTCTATTGCACATAAATATTTATTATCTATTTAGTGAAATGCATATTATGCAATTAAGCAGTTATACAAATTACTTTCTATTGGAAAGCATGGTTGTCGGACGTCACGGCTGTGAAAGGTACGCGCTGCAAATAGCAACTAAGCAGATGCAGCAATGTGAGGGAAAACTATTCAATCAGCAGTCTTCGTATGGTTCGTTAAGTAGCTTTATATATAAATTGCACTCATCACTTATCACTAGTTGATTTGGTTTACCTCTGACTAAAGACTAAAAACCTTATCAACATTTGTCCATAGACAATCTATAAACCGGAGGTAGACAAGACAATCAACACTTTCTCGACTCTTGTCCATAGACAAAGAATTACCGCGAATAAATAGAGACTGTACTCACTTTAGTCTATAAGTAGTCTTAAAGAGCGGAAGTAGGCAAAAAGAAACAAACACTGACTTTTTCCTATAGACCGACTATAGAACGGGAATAGACAAAAAGAAATAGAAAACACAACGGGCTGGAAACATCGCCGAAATCATCTTAGGGACCCTGGACTGAGGGTTCCTCCCACACTGCTCTCGCCATTCAAATATTATTAATAAAGATGTTTTACTCTCTCTCATCACCTTTCGTCAACAGACAGTCTGTAGAATGTATACCACAAACGAACGAATGTATAGAAAAGCAAGGTCGCCGAGAAGAAGTCTACGGGCACTCTATAGACAGTCTAAACTAATTTCTGTAAGGGTAGCGCATGCGTCACTGCACACGTCACGTCGCAGCCATTTGGCTGACTACAGGTACTGCGTGCGTAATTGCGTGGGTGACGGTGCAGCATAGAGATCCCGGGGAACCGCTTCGTGCACAGAGACGAGGAAATGACCTATAATGCTTTCGCATTCGCACACGTAAGCAGTCTTGACCGTCTCTGCCGAAAAAAGAAAAGAAAAAAAAAAGATCTCGCTGTGTTTTGTTTTGTTAAATTTCTAGCCCAGCGCAGTCAGAGTATAAATGCTAAATACCCGTACTGCATGCAGCTCCTAGCTCGTGATTTGCACTTTTCCGTCACTTTACCTCAAAGACAGAGATAAAGAAGCAGGATGCGAGAGACAAGGATTTTGTACATCTGGTTTGCTACCCTCCACTGGGGCAGGGTAAGGGCAGACACAAAGCTGAAAAGAGAAGTGGGGAGAGAGAGAGAGACAGCAATGTAACAAAAGTTAGAAAAGTTCGGCAGCGTGTTATACTCCTGTAACACGTGAAGGCGAAAGCCTGCTGCACACTTCGTAATGTGCCGTCTCGCATCGCCGCGTTGCTGCTTTCGCTGATCAGCTTCTTCGGCTCGTTTTCGACGCTTGGCTGCGGCTTCGCGCGCTCGTATAGCGGCGTTAGACTCGCGCTAACGACGTTTCTAATCGACTTTACGTTGCGTCCTCGCAGAAGGAGATTGAAGTGTATGCCGTTCTGTGTGTTGTATGGGTGATTTCAATGAATGTATACACTGTTCGCTTCACTTTGGTGAGCGCTTGTAGCCTCAACCTTACGCGGGGGTATGAGCCATTGCTTACGGGGGTGTGAGCCATTGAGAAAATCACGTGTTTTACATCGAAGCTGCTTATGGGTAGGCTTCCGTGCATTTTTGTTCTACGCCAACAAATACTATCATGTATACAAATAAATGCGTTCATGCCTTTATTCAAAATTCTGTGTCATCTCGGTGCCGTGTGATAAACAGCTTCGCTGGTCATCCGCCTTCATTCACTCATGATTTTTTTTTTTTTTGTTCGAATCGACTAGACGTCGCATTTCTGTACGTTGTATGCACGATTCCAATGAATGGGTGCACTGTACGCTTCACTTTGCTGAGTGCTTCTGGCTTCTACATTACGAGAAGGATGAGCCATTGCATTTTTGCTTGCTTAGTGGGGTACGAGCCATTGCTGATGATGATAGTTTCTGTACCGTTAAACCAGACAACGCTTTTTTTTTTTTTTTACGAGGCCATCGAGGGTATCAGCCACTTAAGGCTGTCGCCTTACTATATAGCCTTCAGAATAAGTGAAGGCTAACGCGAAGGCAAGGCCCCGGCGCATGCAACCTGAGATTAACAAGCTACAGATCGAGAATGCGAAAGTGCACATCTTCACGAAGGCTGCCGTGAGACGAGCAAGCAGTTCGTGCGTAGGTTAACCATCTTGACAGGGCGACAAAGAGAAAGGAGACCCTGGGCGCCGATAGGACACGGCTCTGACAGCGCCATAGCTGTGCTGTCAGGGTCAGTCTCTGCGCTCTCGAAGCGACAGCGCAGCAAACGAGGTTCGGTCACACTTTGTTCAACTCGCGGGCAACCTTGCTCCGTTTCTTTCTTTCCTTCTTTCTTTCTTTCTTTCTTTCTTTCTCGCAAACAAAAGCCACCCTCGCTAACGACATTGGCCGAGCTCGTCGAGTGGTCACTCGTGCGAAATGCGGTGAGTGTGCGCACGCGGGAACTGTGGCGAAGCGGAACGCGTGAACGAAAGGCGAAGACGCAGTCGCAGCCGCGAAACAGCCATTACCACCCGTGCGACGACCATCTGCCTGCACTGTCCCTTCTCCTTACCTCCTCGTTCGTACCTCCTCGCGGAGCCTATTGCGCACTGCGCGGTTTTGTTGCTCCCATTGTTCGCGCGCTTGCGCCGTTCATTTTATCTCGACTTCTTGCCTTTCTCCCTTTTCTTGTTTCTTTTTTCTTTCTTTCTTTTCTTTCTTTTTCTCTTATCCTGCTTTCTCTTTTCTGGATTACGTCCTTCGCCCTTCGGACGCCGGCTCGTTATCCGTGCGCCGCACTCGTGTTTGTGCGCATGTAGGGTTCCACGTTCTCATATATATCCATAGAAGGGGATTAACAAAATAATAATAATAATAAATAAATAAAGAAGAAATGGAGCTTAAAAAACACGTAGCCAAATGGCCTTGCTTCCGCTGAGTGATCAAAAGTACCGCAGTCGACTCCTATGAAGGTCGTTATTTAGAGAGAGAGAGAGAGAGAAAGAAACAGAAAAACGTGCGACTCACGTGCGTCACGTGAACTACAGCGCGTACCATTAGTAGCTTCATCACAGCAGTAACGCGCATGCGCGCCCGAGAGTGACGTATAGGAAGGATGTCCAGGGGTCTTTGATTCGTGGCGTCGTCATCGTTTTCTTTTCTTGTTGCCGTCGTTATTTTAGACTCTCGTTTAAAGGAAGCCTATGCCGGTGATGTTTTCAGCGATACATTCCTGAGCCGGTGTCGGCGACTTAGCGACAAAAGGCTCTAAATTTACCGAGTTTTAGTGACAACTGTGTCCCTTTGGGTATGATTAGTTTTTTTCTTTTTAAAGCGACCTTTCGAGTCACCTAAATAACCAGCAAGCATCCGTGCTTTTTGTTTTAATATTAAACGATTTATAGAGGAGGTTGGCTCCTTTATGGCGATACCGGCTACTACTTTTCACTTAGCAAAGGAAACAAGTATGCGAAAAAAACAATGAATAATGCACAAAATATGGCATTCAGTAGAACACCAGGTGCATAAACACAATACAGTCCAACAGTGTATGAATCACGGAGTGTTGTTCTCGAGTTCACTACACATGCGCGTATGTAAGTTCACATAATTTGAATGTCGAATACACAGAATACAACTATTTACACGTAGCGTAAAAAACACGATCACCACATTAAACAGTTTAGAACATAGAACACCATTCATATCTCTCATTTAGCTAATTAGAAAAAAAAAACGGAGATATAATATTTCCCCAAAATGGTTGTCTTCGAAAAACTTTTTCAAAGCAGGAAGTGCTCTTTTCTGAAGGCCCGCTGCTAATATTCCTCGAGCGACTTTGACTAAGTTCGATGGCTCACCCCTCAAGGGGATGTATGCGACTCCATTAGTCGCTACTCCTAAAGACTTAATGAAGAGCTTATTAGTGAGCCATCCGGGCGCATCGAAGCTGCTTTTCTAGGCAAAGCACAATATTCAGACCTGATACCATTCTCACACCAGGGGGGTAATTTCAAGCTATAGTTCAAAAAAATAATGAGCAATAAGATTTCTGGCGATAACGAAAACATAAAAGAAAGACAAAATTCCAAGTAACTCAATACCGTTGCCGTCACTCTACGACTTTTCGCTAAAAAAGGGAGTGTTTCTGCCTATGACTTGCAAAAAAAAAAAAATTTTTTTAGGACTGTTTGTTTGTTGGTCTGTTTTTGATGCTGCATGCCACGCCAGTATAATGAAGAATACGGGATTATCCAATTACAACGCGGCATATTTCACCCAAGGGATCTATTTGCGCTTTAATTTCTTCCCGAAGCAACGTGCACATCAAACTTTCTTCAGAATCGGGACAGCCGAAAAAGAGAAGGTGAAAGACGCAGCGTGGGTTAATCAGAAGAAGAATATACACGGTGTGTCTGGAAAAGGGAGAAGCAATTTCTGAAGGGAAAGTTGACGCAGAAAGATGAGTAGGAAAAAGAAAATAGACGCACACAAATAGGGCGCCACAACTAACTCTCACAGTCTCGCTCGCAGGACCGCAAACCACCTCGAGACTCTGACACTGCGATATTCATTGACACGGAGTTCGCCTGTAATGGTTGTCGTCGTAGCAGTAGAAAAAGAAAGACGACTAAGAAATAAAACTAAGTCATCTGCATGCTCGATTTTATTTCTTTTACTAAGCTGGAATTAGGCCTACCGTTCATCAACTCTGGTCGTGCGTTTCCGATGTTTTGTCATGGTTTATAGGCCTTTTTTTTTTCGTGGATGCCGCCATATTGCGTAGACGCGGGCGTCATTTATGGGCAGTCTGGCTCTGGCGAGTTTGCCAGGTATACGTTCCCTGCCTTTCCTGTCTTCAATTTCTCTCTTTCTCTTTTTCTATCTATCTATCTATCTATCTATCTATCTATCTATCTATCTATCTATCTATCTATCTATCTATCTATCTATCTATCTATATATATATATATATATATATATATATATATATATATATACACACCTCTGGCATCACGTAAATTTCACGGAGAACGAGCTAAAACATCTCCAAATCGTTCCGAAACATGCGACGGCGACACATTCAAGTATTGCCTTGCCGGCCCGGTGAAATTGTTTACAGTTCTTTTTTTTCTGTAGGATAGCATGTAATACGCAGTGTGCATCGATAGTGTGACGCCTTTTCCGTTTTAGAAGAGAGCACGCAAAAACATATTCTTGGCGTTTATACCTAATGCGGTCGGCTGTTTTTCTTGTAGTTTTCCGAGAGTGGTTGGGAGTTGCCTTCGCTAAAGCTTAATCAGCAATAATTGGAAAGGCTGACAATCCTGCAAGCGATGTCTGCGGCTGCGAGAACATTGACCACCTACTGTGCCACTGTCCCCAATGTAAGCACAAGGACGACCTACGTTCAAAGCATTCTGGAAGTCAGATGATCATCTTCTGAGTGAACAGACAATACGAGAACAGCGTCCCCATCCGATCATCGGCTGAGAAAGCAGTGAAGGCACTTGCATGCTTTCAAAGATGGTCTGGCATGCGCGAGCGCCTTTGACATTGTAGTGCTGTCCGTGCACGTCTCTTCACCCCCTCCCCCACCTTTCTATTTTCCTTCTCTCTTCCCCGGCTGTGTAGGGTAGCCAACCGGGCTCTTTACTGGTTAACTTTCCTGCCTTCCTTTTATTTCTCTCCATCCAATGCCTGAACGAAGTTGGTCTTCTGTTAATGTTTCGTAACACCCACGGCGCACCGAGATGCCACCGCACAGACCCCGAGAAAAGACCTCTACACATTTTTTTTTCTCCTAAGGCGTGTAGCGTCGCTCAATACGACAGCTCTACAAGCCGCAGAAGGTTCCCGCCTACCCAGCCTACTTGCCGTGACATATGCAAGTGTAGAGAAGTTCCACGCACACTTTCGTATTATGTAGACATATAGGTGGTGCTTATCGAGACATCGCCTTATCCTGACGGGAAGGCATTTGTGCACATCATTCCTGGGATGTATTATAGACTGATGTGACGGTCGCTTATGTCGCCCATTCTGGTTCTTTCGGGTATGCACGGGCCAGGAAGAACGCGCACTGGCAACGCCAGCTTATCGTCTTTTCACAAGAGCTGTTTTAAGCAGCGGGTACTGCCCTATTATCGTACAAGCTGCCGAGACCTGTTCGCGTTGAACGATGGTTTACTCCCAGGGCAGTCTTCATTTCATTGCTGTCACTGCAGATAACTAATTTCGCTTGAAATTAGTCTTCTCTTTCTTTTTTTTTTTTCATCTGCACGATCAAGCTCGACACATTCAGCGACAGCAGCTTTCAGCGACCTGTGAGAAATGGCGAGTTGCAGTCGGCGCCTATAGTGTCGCGAATCGAGTTCTCCGCTCGGACACAAATTCTTCTTCGTCTAGACTGGTTTCCCGTCTCGTACCCACCGCGGTAGCTTAATGGCTATGGCATTGCGCTGCTTAACTCGAGGTCGCAGATTTGGATCCCAGCCCTGGCGCTACCGAATTTCGATGGGAGCGAAGTGCAGAATAACTTCCGTACTTAGATTCGGATGTACGTTAAGGAACCCCAATTGCTGAAATTTATTCCAAGGTACCCTATTACAGCGTGTGTCATATTACGATAGTGGTTTTGGCACGTAATGCTCCAGAATTTATTCGTTTTTTTTACCGTTTCACTACAGTCAAGCGCCTCTACAACGAACGCCTCTACAACGAAATAACCTGTATCATCATCAGCAGCAGCAGCAGCCCATATTTATGTTCATTGCAGGACAAAGGCCTCTCCCTGCGATCTCCAATTACTCCTGTCTGGCGCTATCTGATTCCAACTTGCGCCTGCAAATTTCCTAATTTCACAACACCCCCCCCCAAGTATCGTGCCGCCCTCGACTGCGCTTCCCTTCCCTTGGCGCCCATTCTGTAACTCTAATGGTCCACCCTCTATCTACCTTATGCATTGCATGGCTCGCCAAGCTCCATACTTTAGTGCGAGAGGGCTACTAGCCTACCAACCCTGCATTTCGTCTGTCTGTATGAAGCCTCTTCGTACAGCCCCGAGCGTTCGCGCGTTTCGCGTGTACAGCCTCTTCCTCATTTTTTTTCCTTTTCACACATATGCGCGCTTGCGTACGCTTGAAATAAATGTGGAAATTGAAGGGGGACCGTCATCGGAAATGTCTTAAGAAGAGATTTGTCGCGCTCCGCGCCACGAAAACCAACGAGTTCGGCAACAGAGGCAACGGGAGTCGACCGACGAAGATGTGGCCAATCGAATGTGACTGCATCAACAAACCAAAAAAATAAAAGAAAGACAATTCATGGCGTTGAAACGCACCAACAACAACGGCCTAGCAATGCCTAACTTGGTGCGAGAATATTGCGAAAAAAATGTGCTGTCGCACGATATCCCGTGGCTGGCGCAGCCAAACTATCTAATTTTTTTTTTTGTCTTACTGTCAGCTAGAATATCGGCTATACCAGTTTTTTGTCTGATCCACGACGCTCTCTTCCTGTCTCCTAACGTTACGCCTCGCATTTCTTGTTCCATCACTCTTTTCGGAGTCCTTAACTTGTTCTAGGGCTTCTTTGTTAACCTCCAAGTTTCTGCACTATCAATATGTTAACAACGGTAGAATAAAATGATTGTACACATTTATTTTCAACGACAGTGGTAAGCTCCCACGCAGGATTTGGTAATGCCTGCCGTATGCACTCCAACCCATTTTTATTTTTCTGTTACTTTCGTTCTTATGATCAGGGTCCCCTGTGAGTAATGTACTTAGATAAACGTACTTCTCTTGAGACTCTAGAGGCTGAGTGGCGATCCTGAATCCTTGTTTCCTTACCAGGCTCTTGAATATTATCTTTGCCTTCTGCACATTAATATTCAACCCCGCTCTTACACTTTCTTGGTAAGGTCTTCAATCATTTGTTGTAATTCGTCCCCAGTGTTGCTGAACAAAATAATGTCATATGAAAAATTGAATGTTGCTGAGGTATTCGCCGTTGATCCTCACTTCTAAGCCTTCCCGGTCTAATAACTTGGATACATCTTCTAAGCATGCAGTGAATAGCACTGGAGAGATTATGTCTCCTTGCCTGACTCCTTTCTTGATAGGTAACTTGGTACTTTCCTTGTGGGGAACCAAGGTAGCTGTGGAGTCTGTAGATATTTGCCAAGACATTCACTCCTTGATTACGCAGTGCATCGATGACTGCTGGTATCTCTACTGAATCAAATGCTTTTTCATAATCTATGAAAGCCATGTAGAGACGCTGATTGTACTCCGCAGGTTTCTCAATTACCTGATTGACGACATGGATGTTACCCATTATAGAATCTGCCTTCCTGAAACCTGTATGACGAAATAGAATGCATAATGACATGTATAACGAAGGTTTAATTATGTCCCGGCTCTATCGTGATCTGTGCTTTATGCGACCTTAACAAAGTAGTCTGTGTAACGAATCATTTCGGAGGTCCCAAGTAGTTCGTTACAAAGACGTTCGACTGTAATCAAAGAGAATGCGTGCTCGACGTTGCCGGGTACCCTGATTAGCCCACCATGCCTGAAGCCTGAATCGTTCTGCAACTGCCGATTTTCTTTATGAAAATGTATTCTCCTTTCGATGAAACGAAAGCGAGGCTTTATCGTTTCAATCAGTTTGAATAATAAAAGAGGAGAGCTTGGTATAGCGGCCGTAAACCCGTAGCAAAAATTCTATTTACAGTTCGTGCAACAAAAAAGGAAAAAGTGTAAGGATGGAAATTTCTGCCGGTTGTTTGAATTTAAGCCGCTCGAAAGATCGGGGATACTTAACAAAGAAGAAGAAAAAAAGCCGATTCCGCTGTGCGGGACGTGGACTCTTCTTCCAGCCTGTTTGCACCGGGTGAAGCGAATGGAAACCAAACACGGTGAAACGTCAAAGGGGGCTAAATCTTTGCGGCGGCATTATTCCAAAGGGCATTAAAGCGACTATACGCGACGTCGGCGGAGAAAAGTTTTGAAGAGCGGACCCTTTGTGGCTGCAAGCCGAAACGAGAAAAAAAAGAAGGAAGAAAAAGGGGAGAACCGCAGGTCGTCTTCTGGTTCTTTCAACAACCGCATCGTTTTCTTTTTTTTTTTTCTCTCTTCCACGGAGATTCGGTTTCCAGGCTTGCGTGTCTTTACCTCTTTCTTGCAGCATAAGACGTTTGGTTATCGCTTTTCTTCTCTTTCTTTCCTTCTTAATTTCTTTCTTTCGGAATTTTTGCTTGGCGGCACCGCCTCTGCTTGAAACTCGGTGGGAGAATCGGCCGGCTGCCGCCTGCTTTCCCATTGTGCGGGCAAAAACGTGCTCCGACTTCTCCGAGCCCTGTCTTCCCCGGCTGCCAAGTTCGCGTTCGTGATCGTGTTTGCGCGTGCGTGCGTGTGTTCACTATCGGGAATCTTTGCTGCGGCCGAAGCCGAGTTCGTTATGCCCTCTGTGGTTGTTCGTTATAGGGTCGGAACCGCGGGCGCTCGTCCCTCTGAAAGTCACCAAAAGCACATTACGAACTATTTTTGTCATTTACTTTTACTCTCGGCGCTCGCGCTTGCGGCGCCGCGTAGCTGAAACGAGCGTTTTGACTTTTGCCGCCCGTATTTTACTCTCTGCGCGTATAACTCTTGCGATGATTTATTCAAAACGAGTGCGCATAGAGAGGCACGAATTCGTATGCAGCGGGAACGTCGATACTAGAATAACCATTTTTGTTTAACGAGCGAGATCGAAGCTGACAATGAAAGAGAGGAGGAGGTGAGCGAGAGCACCGGCCCACGTCGACCAGGTCCTTAGAAAAGAAAGAATCAAAAAAAAAAAAAGCTAAGCAGATCCGTATTGTTATCGCGATGTCGCTGAGCCCGCGCGGCTCTGCTTGCAGGCAGAGAATATTCATAGAATACCCACCTGGGGCTCCGTTTTAATACTGATGAGTCACCGTAAAATAATTAATTCTCCGTAGATAACGCTGATATCCTTGGCCGCGCTCCTCTTTTCTTTATTTATTTGTCCTCGTCGGTGTGTGTGTGTGGGTGGGTGTGTGTGGGGGAAAGAGACGTCGGTGTGTGTAGGTGTGTCTTCCATGATTGAAATCAGAGCATGCTGATTAGCGAAATCTGAAGGAAAGAAGTGCTGTTTGTACTCGTTGCTGTTTGCTGTTTGTTTGTATTGGCTAAACAGTCGTCGGGAACAAACGTACGGAAAGCGAAGGGGAAAAATGATTCTTTTACGAGGATTGTGCCTGCAGCATTCACCCGAAATGTCGGCCGTCTTGGTTCCCCAGAAAAAAATGCTGACTTTACTTTTGAGATTCTTCAGTCGAGAATGTCCAGAAAAATTCAAGCTTTTGCTCACATGTCCTTTACTCTTGCACCAACCGTGAAATTCTCTCTTGAAGGCACATAGCAACATTTTATCAGTATTAACTTTAAGGCGTTCCATCAAGTCTCTATCTTCATTCGCTTGGCAGAAAAGTTTGATTAAGTCATTACTGGTGAACATGAAGGCCACTGATACTTTTTCTTCTCATTTTCGCATCTAAATCTCAGCGCCGATACGCCAGCATTTTCTCACATTTGGACCTGTTTTGGTGCAAGGAAGTTCACGAAACTTTTTTATAGTGAATATTTTTAGCTTCCATTGAAATGCACTGGCATCCCTGTTTACTTATGAGAAGCTAACTTCATAACTTATAACGACAGTTCCCGCATACGCCGAATGTTTCGGCTTACCAAGCGTTCTCTGAGTGTGGCAGTTTTGGTGTTGCAGGAGCGTAATTTCCAAATACAGCTTTGCTTTCATCGTAAGGCGACTTAAGATATGAACGTCCCGAGTGAAAAATTCTGTATCGAGAAAACACGTGTAAGCCATAAGAGGCCTTCGGAATGACATAGCGCATATTGGATGCGAATTCAAAGTGAATGTGTTCAGCACGATTAAATGAATCGTTACTGTACATTCTACTTTGGCTGAGAGCTGTCGCTCGCGCAATTTGCTCGTTTAAATCTTATACGTTCGTCGTATACATTCGTATGTCTTTAGAAATAAGTATAAGAACGCAATTGTGGGACTTCACAATTCATTAGCAATCTGAGACTGTGTGTCTGTGGACGAAAACCTACAGGCAAACATTTGAAATGCATGTGATTACTGTCGAAGATGCTTGCGCGCCAACGAAATGGGCGTTGCCCATTTCAGTACACTGTAATGCTCTACATGCCGAAACAGTCGCGGCAGGTCCACAGATAAGGGACGGGTTGAAAGATAACAGTAGCCAAGGAAAAAATATATGTGCGATAAATTGAAGTGACCTAACAGGTGCATGGAGGATTAGTGCAAAATGGCGGTAGTATCGATCTGCTATGGCTCGACGGAAATATACGTTGCATGCACGTCCCTTCATGACAAAGTGACACGTGTCATCTCCCCTATCTATCTATCTATCTATCTATCTATCTATCTATCTATCTATCTATCTATCTATATATCTATCTATCTATCTATCTATCTATCTATCTATCTATCTATCTATCTATCTATCTATCTATCTATCTATCTATCTATCTATCTATCTATCTATCTATCTATCTATCTATCTATCTATCTATCTATCTATCTATCTATCTATCTATCTATCTATCTATCTATCTATCTATCTATCTATCTATCTATCTATCTATCTATCTATCTATCTATCTATCTATCTATCTATCTATCTATCTATCTATCTAATCTCGTAAGAAAAAAAAAATTGGCTTGAGTGCGACCTATATCTTGAGACGGGTTTGTGAGGTAGAATACAACGGGCTCTTTAGGTGGTGTAACGATCTCCGCTTATAAAGTGAAATTTAAGTGCCCTCTCTGCTCTGATCGAATAGTGCTGCTCAATTCAATCAGTTCGCGCCAAAAATAGAATTCGCTCTCGTTCCTCAGAGGAATACCAACTGCAAAGACGGTCTATTCTCGGGGCAACGGGTGAATGACGTTGTTACCTCAGCAGTATTTCTTTTACAATAAACTCCGCCCGTTCGCGTATTCTCGCCTCTACCCCTTCGTCAAGGCCCTCAAGAAATGCGCGGAATGTTGTTTTTTTCTTCTTTTTACTCATAAATTATTTTTATATAGCGCGTTGAGAGTATTCGGGGTTTTTCCATTTCTTTTTTTTTTTCTCTCCTCGGCTGCTCTGCTTTCCAGTTTCGGGGGAGGAAAACCAAATCAAAGAAAACGTGCTGTCTGAAGGAAGTAGAGTGAATAGTATACAACGCACCTTTCTATTTTTTTTTTTTTTTTTTTTGCCGTAGGTAATTTGTACGTAGTGCTTTCGCTCTTGTTTTTATCTCTGCGCGTTAGTATGCAAGTTAATACTTGCCATTTTCTCAAGATCTCCCTCGGTGCAATCTTAGCTAAATATACAGGTACGTGTATCATACGTGTATGATTTATTTCGCATGAGAATGTTTTGTACGGTAAAATTTTATTATAAAGTTGTGTGCACGTGTACAGTCGAACACGAACTTAACACACCCGGATAAAGCGAATTATCATCTGCATCGAACACGCTAGGCTTACTGACCGATGCTCGCGTAAAATAACTCCCTCAAAACGAACTGAATATTACAGACATCGAACTCGGGGTGTCTGTTGTGTGCATCGGGGCGTCTCCCGACGCTTCAGCATGCGCACTTTGTGCGGTGAATGCGGTGCACCGGTACAGTGCAGACATTGAAGGAAACTAGCGCATCGAAAACGGCATTTTAAGTGACTCCGAGGAACAGTTCAAGGTACAGAAGAAGTTCCTGCTTAATGCGTGTAGTTCTGTTCGTGATTACTCCTTAATTCCACACTTGTTTTCGCCATTGCAGATAAGAAATCTGTGTATACCGAACGGATCACGAAATTTCGCTCAAGTTCGTTATAGGCGAGTATGGGTATATATAATCACCATGACATATTCAACTGTTTTCGCCAAACAAGCCCGTTAGTATAACCGCGTTCAAATTATTAGTAACCGGAATGGCCTCGGTCGTATGGTCGTGCTGCTTTTGGCTGTGAATAATGTGGTCGTCAGGGTGTATATTTCTTGAGGAAAATGACATGGCTGTGTGCGTCAGATGTGCCTTTCTGTTGTCCTTGTTGAGCTTGCGCTACAACAAAATAAGATATGCGGTACCAATAAGCCCCTATAGCTGTCCTCGTTGAGAGAGAGAAAGAGAGAGATAGCGATTAAAATGATAGGGGGGGGGGGGGGAAGGATAAGCGTAAAAGAAGCTTCTGGTTTGCTACACTACACTGGGCAAAAATGGTAAAGAGTGAACTCTTGAGAGGCTGAGAGAATAGCAGAGAAAGAAAACAAAGACGGGAACAAAATTAGAGGGAGCGGGGAACGTCCGTAAGTGTCAGAGTCTGCCAGAAGCTGTAGTCTTTGAGAGAGCTTACATATACTGTAACGTATTCCATTTCTGCGACTGTTACTATAGGGCCGAATGAAACGGCCATTCCGAGCGCTTGCTCTGCATCGCTGTGATCTTTGAAGAAAGGCATAACTTGTAACGGGCTCACTTGTTGTCTTCTTCTGTGCAGCGGAACCGGCACCTCATGGAGGACATCGTGTCTCCGCTGAGCACCCTTCGCACCATATCAGGTGAGTGGCACGATCGCTTCACTGAGCCCAGAGCTCTCGCGCTAACGGTGCGGTGCCTCAAACATCTGCGCACCGCGTTGTTCAAGTTCCCTGCACGGACAACCAGCGCTGAAACTTCGTGCGCCAAGAGCAGTGCCGCATCACATATACGAGGGAGCTGACGCAACAGTCTTTTTCTTTAGTACTACGTGTTGCGATTTCCGCTACCGGCAAATTTATCACTTTTTTCATGAGTTACTCGTGTCGAGCTTCTGACCTGACTGAGCACCGGCGTGACAGAACGTACAGAGCGCATGCGCTCCCGGACACGAATATGACTGAGGACAGAGCGTGGCTGCCCGGACGCATCGGGCTAAAGCAAACGTTGATTCAGCTGCGCCTCTCTTGTCGTTGAGGTGTCATTTCTGTGGCGTCCCTATCCGAGGGGCTCAAATTCTTTTTTTTTTTTTTTAGTTCCACACCCAAACCGTCGTAACGTCTCCTGACCCGCGCTGCTTCCCAATACGGTCCAAGAGGCGCTATTTTAAGCCGTATAGACGTAGGCCGCAGAGCCTTTTATAAAATCGTGGGATTTGAATTTGAAAGCGTGCGTTAGAATATTCACATCGGTTGAATCCGGTGTTTCGCAAAGTTGCCAGTTTATAAATGCCGCCGTGGCGTTCTAATACCTTGCACAGAGAACGCACGTGGCAATTCCCCTTTCCTTTAACAATCGTAGGGATGCAACGGCTTTTTGTGCGACTTAATATGATCGAGCCGATTGAAATCGCTAGCGGGCATGTTGAAAGATGCCGTTCTTCGATTGCAAAAAAAATATAATACATAAAGAAGGGTAAAGACGAATGAATAGAGATAACTGCATTTCACTTTCTTTTGGAGTTTTATAAATAACTCCAGAGGCGTGATGCCGTTCTTCGATTGCAAAAAAAAATATAATACATAAAGAAGGGTAAAGACGAATGAATAGAGATAACTGCATTTCACTTTCTTTTGGAGTTTTATAAATAACTCCAGAGGCGTGCATTAAACTAGAAAAAAGGCGTGTTAGCCCTCCGGTGAATGGTCGTGGGTGGTTCCGAGGAGACAGAGCTCGTGATGAAAGGTGTCGAAGTGCGAACTCCTTTCCAGAAACGTACTAGACGGGGCCAGCGTCGTGTTCTTGCCTACAGCTGCTAAGATTATCGATCTCGACCTGCGTCATTGTGGGAACGCAACTCCAGGTATACAATCATCCCGTCGGCCCGTTTCTGTGCCCGTGTCGCTCGCGATGGAATCGAATAACGAGCGACGTCACTTCCACGCGCAGTTTCCGCAGAGGATTCACGAAGGCACGTGGGAATGACAGCGTTCGGGACGCTGATGCCGACGTTTCCGTTCGTTTCCCATTATAATCGCAACCAGCTTGGCGTGGGGCCTTCCTCGACGTGTTTAGTTCAACGTTATTTTGTCCGCATGGCGCCCTGCAGCCCCTCTCTCACCCCCCTTTCCTCCCTTTAATTATTTTATTTTTTTATTTTTTTGTATTTTTGGGCGTCTCGTATACGGGCCTGTCCGCGTCCCCGTCCCCCCTTTCTTTCCCACTTTCCTTACTTTTCACTTTTATTGCGTTTCTGTTGCCGTGCCATGTATCCTCCGCGCGTGCCGGCGTCTGAATTTAGCCCATTGAATATTTAAAGCAGATGCGCAGTCTTAGTTTTGTCAGACGCGACAGGCTCCAGTGTTTCCCTCGTCGCGTTCTTTCAGACGCGATGCGTTTGCTTTTAACGCCAGGTGAATGGCTGAAATTATGCCCCGCGCTCTGTTCTTTCTTTCTTTCTTTCTTTCTTGCTTGCTTGCTTGATTGCGTTGTAGTGGAAGTTTGACCTTTACACGTATGGCATTTGTCACACTGCTGCTGTAAAGTATAAAGTTCCTTGCATAGGCTAGGTGTACTGTATAGCACACAGGCGCCCACCGTAACACAAAAAGGCGTAAGCGTCTGCAGGCAGCGCGGATGGTGACATCTCGTCGCGCTGTGTTTAACCAAGGCGCGCAGAACGTTTTTGCAATAACCGCATGCATGTTTCGGTAGCGTGTCAGTGTAAGCCTGTCGGCAGCGACGTGCAGGGCGCTCTAAAAAAAATTTCCCTCCAGCGCTTCACGGTTGGATACGGCTTCGGCCTTGGATACGGCTTCCTGTTTTGAAAGAGACTAAGAAGAAAGAAAAGATAAAGGCAGGGAGAGTAACCAGAACGAATAACCCACTTTTCTACCCTTCGTCGGGTGGCAGCGGAGGGAGAGTGTGGGAGATAAGAAAGAAATAGAGACTGTGTACGTGCACACGACCACAGCCGTTAACAGTACAGGCTAACAGTTACGTAGGCCTGTTGTTCCTAGGAAAGGTAACAACGCATTCGTAGACCACTGCTGCCACTGCTTATGAGGGCGCTATTCCAAAATGATTTGTACTGACAAACACACGATAGGAGCCAGCACAGTCGCGAGTGATCGACTCTGTACATTGTATCGAGGACAGTCACACGAGTCAAGGGTCTTCTCAGGGCCAAGGATATCACAACCGTTTTCAGGTAATGACAAAGCTGTAACAAACATCGCTGCAATGTTCCGGCGGTTTGCTCACCTTGACAGGCACGTGGCTTCTATAGAATAGTAAGTTGTGTAATCTTACAACAACAGCAGCAACAAATAACAACTAGGCACATCGTTCGAAGTCTAAGAGACGCAGAGTGGGCTATACAAAAGCGTTCCTGCATGCCGTTTCCATATCGTTCTTTCTTTCCCCTTTCCCTTCTATCTTCAGTTCTTATATTTCTATCCCCTCCTCCTGAGAGAAGGCAGACGTTGCGCCCCTTTCGGTGGCAACTGCAAACCTGCTTATTCTCTGCTTTTTTTTTTCTTATCTCACCAGTGCTTATGTGTTTTCAAAGCAAATAATAATGACGGGAGCGCAATCAGTGCCAACAGCGATGGAAGCCAAGGCTTTGTGTTTTTAACACTGTAAGGCCATAGACGATGAGTAACCACCGCAGCTTGTGCGTTAACAGCTCACGCAGGTCCACACACTAAAACATTTCTGAGGTCGTTTTCTCCCAACAACTCGTGGGTTTGTCGAGCGCAGTGCGCGCACGCTGAGTGGCAAAGCCAACGGAAGAGGATGGGATAAAAAATTATGCGGCGGATCCCACGCACTGTGGTCATCGATATAAGCGAACCCTTGTATGCTGTTTGCTTTGATTGACCGCGGCAGAACAGCTAAACTCTAACTCGAGTATATGGCTGTAGGTAAATCAATTAATTTTATATTTGTATGTATACATTGTATACATACATTCGTGGTCAGCGTCACATTTCCTTCCGTAGCGAAGACGCTTCTCGTCCGTGCGACGCTTCTCTCGGGCCTGGGCGTCCTCGTGCCTGAGTGCACGCTTTGGGGCCATTTTGATGGCGCCTGCCTATCTGCTCCTTATACATACGTGGCCAGTACGCTGTTGAGACGCCAGCTCCAAGCGCTCTCTTCAGGCTATGGACGATTGTAATTATTACACTATCACAACCCAGCACGCGACTTTCACAGCAGCCCAGCACGTCCATTTTTATCGCATAGGAAAGCGAGCACAGCCCGTTACATACGCACAAACTGTGAAACACTGCCGCGGCGGCGCCTGCCGGGATTCGAGGATGCGAACGCCATCTGGTGGTGATGCAACAAACCCAGCGGCGCATGTGAGCCGGACCGCATAAGACCACAGCAGTAGCAGCGCCCGAAGAGTCGGGAGAATAGGCAAAGAAGACTTCGCTTTAAAAGAATGGCGCGCCTCTCGTGAGCGCTACTTTCACATCGCATAGTTTCCCAGCGCAATGACAGAATACGCATGTCGCTACCGCGAGGTGTCGTGCTGAACTATTCATCTGCTACTAGTAACTACTCAAGAGGAAAAAAAACGGAATCAGGAAAGAAACAATTTCTGATAACTCAAAGGGGATCGCGAGATCAGGATGCCTTAGAATACCCACATATAAAGCGAGATGCAACACGAAAGATGAAACATGTGTTTCTTCTTCCTTAAAGGTTTTTAAGCTAAGCAGACGAGGGAACATGTTTTATTGGAATGTCAAGATGTTTCCCCAGCGGTCGATTTAGGCACCTCTGGCCTCCGTGAAGCCCTTGGGTCCAGCGCGAGCAGGGGGAAAGTAAACATGTCCGCAATAAAAATTGGTGAGAGGCAATTGGAAGACTGAGGGAAGAAGCAAACAACGGAGGCGTACAAAAACAAAGTTCACAGTACGGGTTCAGAAAGTTTGGTTATAGGAATTCATCGTGCGTTTCCTCTTCCTTTCTTTTCTTTTTTGACATAGGTAGGATATTAGGCAATATAATAGCGGTAGCTTGGCGGCGCAACCCACTAGCCCGTTCCAAAGGTGACGCTTATAGTATCCATCCTTCCATCTAGCCACAAAAAACTGAAGTCATACCAGAATGTGATCTGCTTAGATGGTAGACGTTATTATTATTATTATTATTATTATTATTATTATTATTATTATTATTATTATTATTATTATTATTATTATTATCATTATTATTATTGTTGTTGTTGTTGTTGTTGTTGTTTGAAAATATATGTACAATTGATAAAGAGAAAGAGATGGCTGCAGGTCGCACTAAGAAAAGGTTGTTCGAAATAGGAGAAATGATGTCAGAAGTGTGGTAACTCGCGAACAAAAAAAGAAGTATTTACGCCATTCACGGCGTAGACAAGCCAGTTACCTTTAGGAAACTAAGGCGCGTGCGATTAGCCTCGTTTCGTTGAGTCCAGAAATATATCGCGCCACTGCTAAAAAAATCACGCCAGTTGTAATTCTACGACGCCCCGCGCAGACGTATGTTGCCCTTTATTTTCAAGCTCTCGTCTTCTTTTTTGTATTTCATCTTCGCCATCGGAAACGCGCTGAACCATCCCCGCTGCAGTCCCGCAATCGACGCCATCCTGGGAATCAAAAGCTACGTAGTGTTGTAGTCGCACCGCTGGTGCGATTTGTTGGGAACTCGGCGCTGACGCCCGTTGTTGCACTTGGGTCGCAAGCCCTAAGGGTAGCGTTGGCCTGGCGGCCTGGGGTACAACTGGAAGCATCCGAAGGTCCCGGCAAAGCATGAGTCGACTGGTAACAACAAAACAACTTGTTTATTCTAACATCGCAAAGAGTTGGCGGTCAGGTTGACCGAAGTAGAGAGACGGGAGTGCACTTTACTCAACAGAAGAAATCGGAGCCCTCCTTTGGCGTCCGGGGGCAGCTGCTTTTATACTCTCGCAGTTGAGGGCAAGAAGGAACCCCTCTATAGACGAGCACGTGACTGTGTCGCTCGGGAACAATGGGATAAGGTGACGCATACTGTCGTGTCGCTGCCGGTCGGGCACAATGGGGAGGAGAAGGTGGCTCACACTGTCGTGTCGCCGCCGGTCGGGCACAATGGGGAGGAGAAGGTGGCTCACACTGTCGTGTCGCCGCCTGTCAGACCCCCTCGCTTCACAGATGTTGGGAGCTCCTCTCCCCGGCTGCCGCGCTTCGACAAGCGTGGGCACCAATATGCACATACACTCACACACGCACATGAAGACACGTGGCATCGGAACATGCCTGGACGCGCTTGGCGGGGAGGCGTAGCGGCGACGCCGAACGGGCCAAAATGTCTGCCGCTTTGTTGCAGCCGCGCCGGCTAAACCGCGCGTCGTAGGCGAAACGTAACAGACCGCCCCGCCGGGGGAAGGAGATCCCGATGGACAGGGGACTGCATCCGCTGTCCGGAGGGATGTCGCTCGATGATGCTCATAACCGAAGTCGGGCGTCCCTCGACGTTTCTTGAGCGCAGCGCACAGAGAAGGCCTCGTTCTCTCGTTCAGGTTCGCACAGGACACTGCAAAGTGACTTCGGGAGAGTTCACATCTTTGTTCTCGTTCCCGGCAAGCGTTAGAACTACGCTGAAACTCAACCGCTCAGTCAGCAAGCACGGCACAACCCTCACTAAGCCCTGCCAGGCTCTTTCCCCTTCTATACCACTGCCTAGTTCCTTACAGTAGTCTAGCAGCACTTAGAACGCGTCCACAAATTGGAAAATTACACTAGAAAGCATGTCATCACTTTGAAACACTAAACAAAAGCAATATGTTAAAAATCCTGCCTCAGGAAGAAAAACATCAGTAACAAACAATTTTGAGGCTGATTCCTACGTTAGGGGCTTCGACTTAAGCCATCGGCGTTACCGTTGAGACTCCCCTTTTTGTAACGCACCTCAAAGGAATATTGTTGCAAAGCGAGGCTCCAGCGCAGGAGGCGGCCATTTTTGGGAGAGATGGTCTGCAGCCATTGGAGAGGGCAGTGATCCGTCTCAATGATAAACCTCGAGCCGGCTAGATAGCATGACAGTTTCTGAACGGCCCACACGAGACATGCACACTCTTTCTCGGTGGCGGTATACGCCTACTAGCCTCTTCTGTAAGTGGAACCTGCCAATAACCCCTGACAAGATCTAGGGTGGAAATAAACTGAGCGCTACTAACTTTCTCAAGGCGCTCCTCGATGTTAGGGATCGGATAAATTTGATCCTTAGTGATGGAATTAAGCCTGCGGTAGTCGACGCAAGGACGAGGTTCCTTGCCCGGTACCTCAACTAAAATCAAAGGGGAGGTATATTCACTCTCACCTGCCTCAATAACACCGAGCTGTAGCAGTTTCTTTACCTCAGCCTCCATAATATCGCTCTGGCGGGGTGACACCCGATACGCCTTGGATCGTACTGGCTCTGGGGAGGTAAGTTCTATATCATGAGTAAGTACAGAAGTCCTACCAGGCCTCTCAGAGAACAGACCTTGAAACTCTTGTAAGAGCTGGTGTAGTTCGGTTTTCTGCTCAGGCGACAGCGGTGATCCACTGACTAAGTCACTAATGACTTGATCGGTGTCTTCCCTGTTCGTCACTGAGCCTAGTCCCGGAAGCTCGACCGGAAGCTCTTCAGGAACGTTTACCATCATGCACACTACTGCTTCCCTTTGTCTATAAGGTTTGAGCAGATTACAGTGGTAAACTTGCTGTGCTTTCCGCTTTCCTGGCAGACTCACCACGTAGTTAACGTCCGACAGTTTCTGAACAATTCGCGCTGGGCCCTCCCACTGCACGTCTAGTTTGTTGTTTAGCGATGTGCGCAATATCATGACCTCATCGCCCACCTCAAAACGACGGGCCCTGGCGGTCCGATCATAATAAACCTTGGCCCTCTGCTGGGCCTTTGCCATTGCTTCACCTGACAACTCCTGTGCCCTTCTTAAGCGTTCGAGGAGCTTAAGCACGTACTCCACCACGACTGGGTCGTCGCCCCTGCCTTCCCACGATTCTCGAAGCATGCGAAGCGGAGACCGAAGCGAGCGACCGTACACCAGCTCAGCTGGCGAAAACCCCGTAGCAGCATGCGGCGCGGTCCGTAATGCAAACATCACCCCAGGCAGACACAGCTCCCAGTCAGTTTGATGTTCAAAACACAATGCTCTCAACACGCGCTTCATGACGGAGTGGAGCTTCTCAACGGAATTCGACTGTGGGTGGTACACTGAGCTGTGTAACAGCTTTACCCCACACCTTTCGAGAAAAGTTGTCGTCAAAGCGCTAGTAAACACTGTGCCCTGATCTGATTGGATTTCCGCAGGAAAACCAACTCGCGCAAATATGGACAGTAGTGCATTGACTATCTCAACTGAGCTGAGTTCTTTAAGCAGCACTGCTTCAGGGAACTTTGTCGCTGGGCAGATCACAGTCAAAATGTGTCTGTACCCCGTGGCTGTTACCGGCAGAGGTCCCACTGTATCAATAACGAGCCGTCTAAAAGGCTCCGTAATGATAGGTACCAATCTCAACGGCGCCCTCGATTTGTCCCCTGGTTTGCCCACCCGCGGACAGGTGTCACATGTCCTCACGAAATGGTCTGCGTCCCGAAAACACCCTGGCCAATAGTACTCTTGCAAGAGACGGTCCTTAGTTTTCTTAACTCCTAGGTGTCCGGACCACGAACCCCCGTGCGACAAGCGCAACAGATCCTCACGATAGCATTGAGGCACGATCAGCTGATCGAACTCCACTCCTCTGCGGTCTAGATACTTCCGGTACAGGACTCCACCTCTTTCCACAAAGCGAGCATTTTTCTTGGCGATACCTTCCTTGACATTGCAGCGTATGTTTTCTAGGCTGCCATCCTTCTTTTGCTCGGCTATCAAAGCCGACCGGCTGACTTTTAGCAACCTATTAAGTCCGTCTGACGTAGGCGCGATGAGCAAATCTGCAGATAGCTCTTCTAACTTTCCCGCATCGGGATTTTCCTCTCCAGTATCTGGTGCCTTTAACGTTACAGACTCAAGTTTATTCAGTTCGGGCGTGCTCCGAATATCAGCTTGCTGCGCCTCTGACCCTTTTTCATTGTTCGATAACGTCGGCCCCGCAACTACCGCCTTTGCAGCGAGCTCCCGAACCTTCGATCTGGTTAAGGCCTGAACGCTAGCCTCACCAAACAAAAGCCCCTTCTCGCGCAGGAGGAGATCGGACCTGTTCGAAAATAGGTACGGGTACTGGGGGGGCAGCATAGATGACACTGCCGCCTCCGTCTCAAGCGCTCCGAAAGGTCCTTCAATAAGCACTTTTGCTACCGGCAGACACACGCTATGAGCTTCCACGGCTTGCTTGATCCATGCGCACTCGCCCGTGAACATATGGGGTTCTACGTAAGACGGGTGAACTACATCCATTGTAGCTGCGGAATCGCGAAGCACTCGGCACTCTTTCCCGTTCACGAGGAGGTCTCGCATGTAAGGCTCGAGAAGCTTCATGTTCTCGTCAGTGCTGCATATTGACAAAAACACAACTTTTGGTTTTGTTTCCGGACACTGCGCCGAAAAGTCACCCGGCTTCTGGCACGTATAACAAATGCGCGCTTGCCTCGTCTCGAACCGCTTTCTGCGTTCGGCTTCGGCTGCCGCCGTCTCCTTCGGTTCGGTCGCACTGCTTTCACTCGCATCCGCACTACGTGTGTTCCCCTTTGCTCTCATGGGTGTGAACTTCGGCCTCTCAAACTTCGAGCCAAATTCACCCTTTTGACCGTCCTTAGCTCCGCGAGCCCGACGCGTCACAAACTCCTCGGCTAGCTCAGCGGCTTTAGCCACCGTACAAACGTCTGGCCTATCCAAGACCCAGTACCGCACGTTCTCAGGTAACCGACTATAAAACTGTTCCAGCCCGAAGCACTGCAGAACTTTATCGTGGTCACCAAACGCTTTCTCTTCTTTGAGCCACTCCTGCATGTTTGACATTAGCCTGTACGCAAACTCTGTGTATGACTCACTTCTGCCTTTCTCATTTTCCCGAAACTTCCGACGGAACGCCTCCGCTGACAGCCTGTACTTTTTTAGCAGACTCGATTTCACTTTGTCGAAATCCTCTGCCTCCTCTCTATCCAAGCGAGCGACTACGTCGGCCGCCTCGCCGGGTAACAAAGTGAGCAAGCGCTGTGGCCACGTTTCCCGAGAGAACCCCTGCTTCTCGCACGTTCGCTCAAAGTTAACCAGGAACAAACCAATGTCCTCTCCAAGCTTAAACGGCCGCATCAGGTCAGTCATTTTGAACAATACGCGTTCTCCTGCACCGTGTGCCTGACTTCCATTACGAGCGCGTTCCATCTCTACCTCGAGACGCTTCATTTCCAAAGCGTGTTCGCGCTCTTCTTTTTCTTTCTGCTCTTTAAGTTCGCGCTCCTGTTTCTCTTTTTGCTCTTTAAGTTCGCGCTCCTGTCTTTTTGACCTCTCCTCAATAGTCTCAAGGCATTCCGACAGCTCGTCATCCTCAGCCTCTAACTCAAGAATAGCCTTTAGCAGTTCTGGTTTTCTGAGTTTGTCCGAGACATCCAGACCCAACTCTCTTGCAAGCTCCAACAATTTCGGTTTGCGCAACGACTTCAAATCCATGGCTGCTCTGAATGCTGCTTTCTCTACTGCCTATTATTGTCTTGCCGCAATCTAACCCGGCAGCAACGACAACCACAATTACCAGCTCTGTTTCTGACACTAACAAAAGCCTGGCAAAGCTCAGAAGAAGAAAGTCCCGCACTCACCAAACCTCGTAGCCAAGAATCCAGCGCAGTCGTTCCGCTGCAGGCAACCAGTCATCACACAGGGCTCGTTGCACTGCTCCCGGATGGTCGTTGAGCTGCTCAGCATACAGTCAACTGCATATCTTCGCTGCTGGCCTCCGTTGTCGCAATCTCACCTCTGCCAGACAGTTGTTGTAGTCGCACCGCTGGTGCGATTTGTTGCGAACTCGGCGCTGACGCCCGTTGTTGCACTTGGGTCGCAAGCCCCAAGGGTAGCGTTGGCCTGGCGGCCTGGGGTACAACTGGAAGCATCCGAAGGTCCCGGCAAAGCATGAGTCGACTGGTAACAACAAAACAACTTGTTTATTCTAACATCGCAAAGAGTTGGCGGTCAGGTTGACCGAAGTAGAGAGACGGGAGTGCACTTTACTCAACATAAGAAATCGGAGCCCTCCTTTGGCGTCCGGGGGCAGCTGCTTTTATACTCTCGCAGTTGAGGGCAAGAAGGAACCCCTCTATAGACGAGCACGTGACTGTGCCGCTCGGGAACAATGGGATAAGGTGACGCATACTGTCGTGTCGCCGCCGGTCGGGCACAATGGGGAGGAGAAGGTGGCTCACACTGTCGTGTCGCCGCCGGTCGGGCACAATGGGGAGGAGAAGGTGGCTCACACTGTCGTGTCGCCGCCTGTCAGACCCCCTCGCTTCACAGATGTTGGGAGCTCCTCTCCCCGGCTGCCGCGCTTCGACAAGCGTGGGCACCAATATGCACATACACTCACACACGCACATGAAGACACGTGGCATCGGAACATGCCTGGACGCGCTTGGCGGGGAGGCGTAGCGGCGACGCCGAACGGGCCAAAATGTCTGCCGCTTTGTTGCAGCCGCGCCGGCTAAACCGCGCGTCTTAGGCGAAACGTAACAGTAGTCGTGCACTCCCGTGCTGCCTCCTTTCTTATTTTCCTTGCACTTCGTTTTCGCCAGTGGGCACGTGAACGCGCTCGACGAAAGTAAGCGCCCTGGCATTTCGTTCGACGGTCTGCTTTATACTAAAAAAAAAAAGAAAAAAAAAGATGGCGGTCACTTAAGCATTCTTACGCGATTCGAATGCGATAGCGTTACGACTTCTCTAATTAATTGCTTACGTCCACGATACGTGACGTCATACGTTCTCTCATGTGTCCTTCACGGCTCTAGGTTTTGATCCACCTTGTTCTAATTTGTAACAACGTTAATAAGCCGTAATTCACTCCATCGTCGCAGCCAGATGGCTCCCACGTGACGTCTACAATGACGCGCGCGGTACAGGCCTACCTTTAGCCAGCCAGAACCGCGCAGTCGCCGCGGCGTCTGGCTGGCTAAAGAAAAAAAAAATTTTTAATGCTGCCAATTTTAATATGTCGTGCCAGCAAAATCCTTGTTGACATGCTTTATATCTTGTTTATTGTTTGCGCATGATGTCAAAGCCGGCATTAAAGAAAAAAGAATGTCGCTGTGGCGTCGGAGAAGCGTGCTCATCTCGCACCTTTGAGATCCGTATTCGATTCCGACCCATACCGAAGTCTAAGAAGCTTTCTTTTCAAAGCCATTAATGAACTTCGTTTAGAGAAACTTCCATGCGAAATTCGACGTCGATCCTAGCATTCTTTCATTTTTTACCCGATTTTACTCTTGGCGCCGTCGGCCATATATGTCCTACTATCGCTTGGTCACGCCCGATTTTCTGCATCGGAGGACGTGTAACGCTTCCGCATTAATAACAGCCTTTAGTTGTATCCTGACGCCATAGTGTAGAGAGAACACGATGAGAACAGAAACAAAGGTGAGGGAGGGCGGGGGGGGGGGGGGATTTCGCGTATAGTTCGCTTAAACTCGCGGGCGTTCTTATACGGCACGAAGTGCGAAGCCTGCGTAAGAGGCCTTAGTTGTGTAACAGCCGCGCTTTAAACAGAAGTCTGTTCATTCTCGTTCAGACGTTAGCGCGCTTTACGCATTTTCCAGAATATCTTAGAAAAAATGAAATCACTCTTCTAGATGGTTTTTTTTTTGCAATTGTTTTGTTGACTTCTGCTGAACATGGAAGTGACAGTGCAAAGGTGCACGCGCTGTCACGTGGTCCAACATGTGGCGGCCCTTTACCGGACTCGGTCCCCGGACTATGCGTTTACTTGACTACGACGACACATTTCACTCGCATGCAGATAGGTCGCATGATAGTGTGCTGATGCATTGAATCTTATTCCTTTGCTTGCTTGCTTGCTTGCTTGCTTGTGTGCTTGCTTGCTTGTTTGCTGACCTTTTTTGGTTATCTGTTCTTAGCCTATAATGCGATTTCGCACGCGCTTCTCGTTCCACCACAGATAGACACGCTATACTGACTATGAGAACAATTGGCCTTTCTTAAATTTCAAATTATTGCGTGTGCGCCAACCGGATTATAAACAGTGCGCAGGCGGAGTAAGGTTTTCATTAGATTCCGGGCTTAATTGTTGGCCTCGGGCCTTGAACCTAATTCAGAAGCTTTTTTCTTTTCCTCGCAGCATTATGTACCTACGGAATGCGTATCGATCGGACGGCGCATGCGTGAACTCGGAACTAATCGGTGCGCGCTGTGTGCAAAGAATGGGACGTTTTGATTCTCCGCCGGTCTTGCAAAAATGAGCCGCTATGCTTACGAAAGCGTCAGGAACAATGCGGCCGTTCATGGAAAGGAACGACGGCTTCTTTGATGTGGAAGCGCTTTGGTGAATGTCTTTCTCCTTCGTTTTCATCTCTGAAGGCATGCCGAATTCACTAATTAATTCCTGAGTGGATAATAAAGCAATTGGGATCACTCGCGCTTTGTTGCACGCAACTTGAACAACCCCAGTTGGGACCTTCTAGTGAGAAAAAAAGTTTTATCATCATCGTCTTTTCTTTTTCTTCTATTGTACAACTCACGCGTTTTGTCTCGTAACAGAGATCGCTCGCTTTAAGCGAGCAACGAATATTATAGAAGCGAGTATTTTACTTTGATAGTCCCTGTTACGCACACACGCAAGAAAAGCAAACGAAATAAATAAATAAATAAATAAATAAATAAATAAATAGCTCCAGTCATTTTGCTAAGGAGGGAATGTAATATTGCTTCGTCTCTGGACGAAAAAAAAGTCAGAAGAACAAGCCATAGTCACACCGCAGGAATACACAATTTTATACGGATTCGTCATAGAGATATCTTGTAGCTCTCTCTCTCTCTCTCTCTCTCTCTCTCTCTCTATATATATATATATATATATATATATATATATATATATATATATATATATATATATATATATATATATATATATATATATATATGCACACACACAGTGTGTGTGTGTGTGTGTGTGTGTGTACGTACGGGGTTAACTATACCTCACTTTATTGCGTGGGAGAAAACGGGGCGGAGGAGCGCGGATTGCAGGGATATTATCTCCAGCGGGGAGAGCTTAAGCACCACACACACACAAAAAAAGAAAACTTGGAGGACGCTTTAGCTTCGCATTTAAGAGTGGAACGCGATTTAATTCAATGATCCCCGAGTACTTCTCACGTTTCCCAGCAATTGCAGCTTATGTAACCGTAATATTTACCAGGAAACGCTGGCGGCATTCGCTCTGCACGACGCCGAGCTTCCTGGTAGAAACGCGGCCTCCTGCTTGAGCCGATTCCGGAGGTTGTTTACAGCCGCGCCAGTAAAATTACATGATTTTGAGGTTTCTGTTGTTGTTTCGCACTTTTAGTATTTAATTCTGAGAAGATCTAACATAGAAGGCATGCGCTGTAGCTGTTTTGTTTCATGGCATTTGTTTGCGGGCTGTCATTCTCCAAATTCCGATGGCCTCGAAGTCCCCTCATGGGAGACCTGAGCCCGGGTCGTCAAATTTGCCGGATTCAATATAAAGTTGTTTCCATCCATCCATAAGTTTGTCAAAAATGTAAGACAGGGTATGAGGAACATGAGTGGTGGAATGGTGCGGCAATATAACCAGCACATACCTCGTGTCATATAGCAAGGCGTGGCATATAGATATATTCAAATATATACGATAATTTTCACTCACGGACGGCTCCGCCGACGCAGATGCCGGCACCGAATTTTCTGCGACGCGGGGCCCTTAACGCTGTCGCGTTAAAACCCGAGAGATCCTCTGGAATAGGGCCGTCGGAACCATCCAGAAAGGCACGAGCTAGTCGAGCGGGCACTTCGTGCTATGTGTGTTACAGCGAGTGATTCTGTTCGTCCACCGTGCAAGTCGCTGCCTTGTGCTGAGTACAAGTCCATCCGTACGCAATAAAGAGTAAGTTGACGGTTATTCCCTTTGTGTATTACGGGGTGAGTGCGCGTGCAATTGATCTTTTACTTGAGGCACTGTTCGCAAAAGTATAGAAACAGTGATTGCTCAAGGAAAGAAAGGATCGAGAAATATCGAATGAAGAACTAAAATACGAACAAAAGAATGATTGAACGAATTAATGAAATGAAATGAAATGAATGAATGAATGAATGAATGAATGAATGAATGAATGAATGAATGAATGAATGAATGAATCTTAGCCAATTCCGTTCTCAAGACATAGGCGGAGAGACTGTTAATATCGATGACGAGTACTCTGAAAGAACAACAGTAGTAAACAGATTGGACAGAAGACGAAGCCGTAAACATCGGCGCCTCGAGGCTATGAACTAAGAAACGCACAAAAAGAGAAAAAAAATAAGGGGAAAAAAAGAAAGAATAGGAGCACAGGCCTGAAGAAAAGCGCTAGGTTGGAACATTTAATAGCTGGTTCCCTGCTCTGTCCGAATCACCCGGAAATGAGACTCGAGGAGCACCTTTGGCAGGAACATTTCGCGACGCTCCTTTTAATTAAGCGGTTCGCACCTCTTATTGCAGTTGCGCGTCTGTGTATTATCCTCTGCTGCAGTATAATGGCTTCCTCGCGAACCTAAGCTTGCTAATGCTGCCGTTTTCTTCCCCGTCGTGCACACATGTTCGAGTAGCGCGTTTTCCCGAGGCCGTGTCACGTGATGCGCCGCGCTTCTCCTCGGTTCTCCGTTCAGGTGTTTCGCTAAAAAGGTAGCATTGTGAAACGAATAATTTCGGATTAAAACACCGGCAAAAAAAAACCTGCTTTAAACATGCGATCTCCTGTAGAACATGCCGTCAGATTAAACGACAACACCGCAGTCGCGAAGAGCGTGGCCCTCATCGGCAAATATTTCCTTTTGCATAAAACAAACCTCTTTGTTTTTCGAAAAGGTACAAAAGCCAAGCTAGCTCATACACGGCGCCGTAGCTTGAACATTTAACTCCGAGAGCTGGAGAAACGAGAAGGGGAACCAAGGCGTGTTCATGTCAAGTAATGTGACCGATATCTCATGCCTGTTCAGTGTTGTTGAAGGCACTGAACACGACGAACAGACAAGGGGATCGCGGAAGATTTTATCTGAGTCAATTTTATCAAGTACCCGTGCCACGAGCATTTAGCACTGCGGATAAGCGGTGCGTTGGTTAAAGTTTGCGTTTAATTGGTCATTCAACGCAAATGTATCAGCGCTGCCATTTTAGCCTGGTTTGGCGAAGGCAATGACGTCGGTGCATGGCGCCATGATTTCTCGGCTGAGCACGAGCTTTCGTAAGCATTGGCGTAGTTCCCGGTTCAATGTTCTTCGCACAAATGGTGCTTCTCGGAAAATAAACGAACCGTTACCGCGATAAGGTTAAGGGCCCGGTGTGGCAGAAAATAGACAGCTTTAGAGTAGCGTTTGTCGCCTTACGTACGTTAAACGTAAGCACCTTTGCCGGACGTTGTGGTGCGTGCCCTTTCAAGTCTTTTAGTTTACCTCACGGAAACACAAACCGCGAGAAAACGTTATAAAACAGGGCAGCTGTCTGGTGCCTCGTGCCAAACGTATCCAAGCCGAGACAGTTCGTTAGCAAACATCCTGCTGTTGCTATGTGGACGCGTCTCGTTAGGCGTACGCCCGGGCGCCAGAATCGCCGAACGATCTCAGAAAATGGACGTGCTATGCGCTCATAACTAAGCTTTCAGGTGAGTTTAGAGAAAGCGAAAGCTCATTACAACAGTTACTGGCGATCAACGCGAGTGAGAGCGTAGTCTAGCGAGAATTCGCGCTGAAGCGGGAGCCATGGGTGCCGCCATGTTCGACAACGCTATTTCTTAGCGTCCGTAAACATTACGACGTTAAACTCGCCAAATAACGTACGTTATCACAGCGCGCGTAAACCGCAGAAACCCAATAACGTTCCGAGCATGCGCAGTGAGGACGGCGCTATATCTTTACGTGCGTAATGCTTTTACGTTCGGTTGCGAACGCTAAAGTAAAACTGTCTAATACGATGTTGGCGTCAGGGGCCGGTGACTGCACCGGCGTTGGCGTAACGTGAGCGAAAGTTGCCGTGTATATATTTACGCAAATGTATCTGCCACGCCTTGCTATATGACATGCAGTACATCCAGGTTATATTTCCACGCCATTCTACCACTAGAGTTGCTAATACCTTGTCTTACATTCTTGACAGTGTTGTTCCTCGGAAAATTGAGAATGACGACCCACAAACAAATGTCGTGAGACAAAGCGTCGACAGCGCATGCCTTTTATGTTAAATATTCTCAGACTGAAATATTAAAAGTGGCAAACAATCACAGAATCCTCAAAATGTTGTAACTTTATTGGCGCGGCATTGTACAGCCTCCGGGATCGGCCGGCGCAAGAGGCCGCGTTTCTACTAGAAAGCTCGCCTTCGTGCCTTCGCGCGTTCGCCGCCAACGTTTCCCGGTAAACATTACGGTTACATAAGCTGCAGTTGCTTAGAAGCGTGAGAAGCAGCCGGAGACCTTTGAATGCTACAGCGTTCCAATCTTAAACGGCGAAGTTTAAGCGTCCTCAATTTTTTTTTCGCGAATCATGGTATTCTATACGTTGATATAATCTCTCCCGGGTCAGGTGGGCCTTCACCTCAGGAATCACGAAACGACGATGAAGCTGGGCATAGAGAGGATGATAAAAAGTAGAAAAGGTTGTGTTCACTTCATCGGTACATGGATGTGACTCTCATGTGAGCCTCGAGCGGTTCTTTTTAATACATGGGCCAGCACGGCCTTAAATAACCTCTGCCGGTCCTGTCGTCGTCGCCATCTTCCTCCGGAGCCTGTCCTTCCCTTTGCCCGTCCTTCATGCGAGCGCGGGGAAAAGGGGTGACGTCATCTTGACGTTTGGTTTCTGCTTCTATCCTTTTGTGTCAGCTCGTGGAGAACGAGGTGGCGTTGATTCGGAGAAGAGGGCAGTTATGTTCACATGGGGAAGCCCGTTTGAATGCTTCTCGCACCTGACAGGTCGGTCATAACAGCGTATAACGATTGTGATTCACACGACAAGGATGCAGAGGTAGAGCTCGCTATGCTGCGCACTCCGCATCTGTGCCCTCTGACTCAGTACCGCAAGACCTCCAAAACCGAAGCTGGTGTCGATCGCATTATTTGAACGGCCACCTGGTTCCGCTGCTTCCAATTCCTATTCGTGTGCGTCGCTTTCGCCGAAACGAAACTCGCATGCTCTAAGCTGAGATCACGCGAGCAAAAGAGACGCGCTTGTCCGCTAGCGCCATTTTAATGTAGTTGTCGGTCGCATTGCTGTATTGACAAAAACGCCGATTCCGCTTTCGTCAAAGTGATTGGTCGTATCAGCGTGTTGGCACGATTCAGGAACCTAGGAGTCAGCAGCGAAACGCGCAATAAACAAGACATCAGTAAACAATACATCATATCACCTAAGACTTTCGATTAAGGAAAATTACAAATCAACATGTCAGAAGTTAATAATCCAACATCCGGGAAGTGGAAGATTATATTGAAATCAGCAATAAAGATTCTTTTTTTGAAATGCACATGTAAGTGCAGAAACAACAGACATAGAATAGGAATGAAAATGTTGCATAACATCAAGAGTGAACAATCCAACACAAACAAAATGAATTTATAAACAATAATCCAGGAATATAAAGCGAGAAGATCAATGGAATATAGCAATATATATATATATATATATATATATATATATATATATATATATATATATATATATATATATATATATATATATATATATATATATAAACTAGAAGAAAGGGGGTTAACCGAGGGGCCCGATTTTTATTAGTCATATCATAAGAAGCCAACAAACAATGATACCAAAGACAACATAGGGGAAATTACTTGCGCTTAATAAATGAAATAATGAAACGATAAATTAATGGAAATTAAAGTGGATGAAAAAACAACTTGCCGCAGGTGGGAACCGAACCCACAACATTCGCATTTCGCGTGCGATCCTCTACCGATGCTCTACCTTTACCCAAAAAGATCACGTTCTCGTGTCGCCTGCGGCAAGAAAGGACGTTCCACGTCCGCCGCCAAGGTCTGCGAGTGGTGGCGCTGGCTAACAATCCCAGGGTTCTACTAGGACACATAAATACCCAAAGAAAGTGGATATGGAAACAGTGCCGTGGTAGCTAGTAAGGTAGCACCTTACTGGTAAGGTAGCTTTCTGGTAAGGTAGCTAGTAAGGTAGGGCGGCAGCGGGTCCACAAATTCCCAAAGATTCAAGTTTAGCATACGAAATGGAGTGGGTAGTAGTGTCAAAAGCTATAAATGCCGCCCTTCCCTATAGCCTATTATCGCTAAACTGTTTTATGCTGTCAGTTAGTTCTATCAGCACTTTATTCATATATAAGTTAACACTAAAACCAAACTGCTAAGATGTGAAAAGGTCAAAATTTGTTAGGTAGTTCATTAGGGGATTAACAATGAGCTTCTCAATTACCTTACTAAAACATAATAGGATGGTCATATAGGGCAATAATTAAAAATATAATTTCGATCTCCCTTTTTAAATTCAGGTCTCACTTTTCCTTGTTTTATACTCGTTGGAAAAATGCCGGTACTAAACACAGTGTTGATAACATCACAAAGGGCAAAAGATAACACACCAGCAACAAGTTTGATTCCATATCGATAAATTGAACCTATGCTACAGCCTGTCGTGTATGCGGCTTCGCTTCGGTTCTAGCAGATCTGGTTAATGGGAGTCGCGGCGCACGTAAACTGGATGCGTCCATGCGGTCATTCTACCCCTCTTGGTACCTCGAGTTGTGTACCGTGTTCGAACAGGACTCTCTGCCGAGGAATATCTAAGGCTTCCGTATTGTGTCGCGTACATTTAAGGTCTGTTCCTCGCAGCAGTAAAGGCCATCCAATCATCACGTTGGGACGAGGTCAGCCTTAGTCCTCGCGGTTAGGACAAGGTGCTCAGCTGCAATAGTTGAGCAAAGGCACAAACCGCGAACACAACGCCGACTACACCAGCGTTGCCCCGGGCTGCCGCTCACGCGACACTCCCGCTGAATCGGGCCCGACACACACGGTGTAATGGTTGGGGTCGGGCATGAAATAGATGGTAGCTGGCCCATACCGTCGTCCAACTCATCCACGCTGAGGACGTTGTTGAAAGGAAGGATTTGTTCTCATCGAGAACGAGGAATATAGGATTTATTTATAGTATCTACATGAGAACGTTACAGTTCATCAGTCTAGCATGACTGAAAGAGAATGCACACTGAACAGGCGACGACGGCTGCTTAAATACACTCTGTTCTCCCTAGATCCCTAGGTGAGGGAAAACGGCCGTTCAAAGTTCGAAGTTCGGCCGATGGGGGCATTCAAAGTCATCGTCGCCGACCCGCCTTTGAGAGGGAGGGTTTACACACTTCCGCGCAGGTTTCACTGACCACACCCACACCAAGGTGAGAGGGTTCTACCAGACACGGGTCCTGCCCCGAGCAGGCGCCTCTTTATCCCAGAGTTGACTCCGCAGACAGTGGCCGCAGCGTCTGCCCATTGACTGACGACTTCTAAGACCCGTGAGACGGCACCGCAAAACATCTTCCAGGAACTCTCCTGTGACGGTGACTGCGAACACACTAACAATACTTGGTCCGCCAACCGCGCCCAGACATGGTGGCGCGACGGGCTGTTGACTTCGCGTATTGTCGTCCTTACAAAGCGAGTTGCCGCAGCAGTCATTCCGGCGCCGTTCACTTGGGGTAAATGTCGCTTCCCCGAAGATCGCCAGCCCCCGCAGGTCGAACGTAACAACGGCTCTTCAGCGGTGTGTTGAGGCGCACGTACCGCGGCTGAACGTCGTTCGCGTTAAACAGGTTATGCAGCGCGCCAGACACACTCCTGGGCTCGAGCAAGCAGTCGTGGTGATCTAAAATTGGGCAGCACTTGCAGACAGACAGACAGACAGACAGACAGACAGACAGACAGACAGACAGACAGACAGACAGACAGACAGACAGACAGACAGACTGGACTTGACTTGACTGATTGACTGACTGACTAATGGATCGTGCCATTTGCCAGATTAGCAATTTTCAAAGTCGAAAATCCGTATACCACGAAAACTAGGCGTGTGCTCAGTGTCGTATAGCGTTTTACGTTTCGAAAAATTCG